>NW_010407689.1:60901-68174 GCF_000710305.1 Buceros rhinoceros silvestris | reverse complement strand
CTTTCCCTTCTTCCATTTTCCTACTGTTTTTCCCATCCCTTTCACTGCATTTTCTTCTACTGTCCCTGTTCTGAAGGTCCTCTTGTT
Source organism: Buceros rhinoceros silvestris (assembly GCF_000710305.1). Classification (NCBI taxonomy): domain Eukaryota; kingdom Metazoa; phylum Chordata; class Aves; order Bucerotiformes; family Bucerotidae; genus Buceros; species Buceros rhinoceros. Next base: position 68,087 of record NW_010407689.1, on the reverse strand, counting down.
GCTGGATGATCTCTTAGTGTTCTCTCCCTCCCCACACTTGGCAGCTGCTGGTACTACATAGAATTCAAATCTCAACACTGTATGACTGTTGGTCTTCTCTTGGAGGAGACAATCGAGACATCCCTGGGTAGATTTTAGGGTAGAGTGCAAAATCATTAAGCATTCTGAACTTTTTATTCATTTAGTCATTTTTAAGAAAGTAAAAAAATCCGCAGAAAACCAATATTGTGAAAATACCTCTGCTTCTTTACCCTTTTTGAAATGGATTTGGATTTTTTGCTGTTGTTTTGGGGGTTTTTTTTTGCTTTGCTGGCTAGTATTGGGGGAGTTTGTTTAGAAACATGCATTTTAGGACAAGTTAAAGATGATGGCGTTGGGAAGAAAGATTAGAAAGTATTTTGTGAAAGGAAAAATATAGTTACAGAATCAAGAAAAAGATGCGTAATTCGGTGTCTTTCTAGTGCTCTGAAAATTGCATGTGAGGTTCACATGGGCCCACTTCGCCAGCTTGTCCTAGTCCCTCTGGATGGCATCCCATCCCTCAGGCCTGTCAGTTGCACCACTCAGCTTGATGTTGTGTGCAAACTTGCTGAGGGTGCACTTGATCCCACTGTTTATGTCATTGATGAAGGTATTAAACAGCACTGGTCCCAGCACGGACCATCTGAACATCAAGCCATTGACCACTACCCTCTGGATGCTACAATCCAACCAATTTGTTACCCACTGAACAGTCCACCCACTAAATCCCTATCTCTCCAATTTATAGAGAAGGATGTTTCAGGGGACCATGTCAAAGGCTTTACAGAAGTCCAAATAGATGGCATCCATGGCTCTTCACTGATGCAGTCACTCTGTCATAGAAGACCACTAGGTTGGTCAGGCAGGACTCACCCTTGGTAAAGCCATGCTGGCTGTCTCAAATCACCTCCCTGTCCCCCATATGCCTTAGCACAGCTTCTAAAAGGATCTGTTCCAGGATCTTCCCAGGCACAGAGGTGAGGCTGACAGGTCGGTAGTTCCCAGGGTCCTCCTTTCTACCCTTTCTAAAAATGGGTGCAATGTTTCCCTTTTTCCAGTCACCAGGGACATCACCTGACTGCCAGGACTTTTCAAATATCATGGAGAGTGGCCTGGCAACTCCATCAGCCAATTCTCTCACGACTCTGGGATGCATCTCATCAGGTCCCACAGACCTATGTATGTTCAGGTTTCTCAGGGGGTCACGAACCTGATCTTCTCTTACAGTGGGAGGGACTTTACCCCCTTGATCCCCGTCTTGTAGTACATCAACTCAGGAGATGTGAGAAGAGAGGTTATCAGTGAAGACTTGAGGCAAAAAAGTTGTTGAGTACCTCAGCAGCCCTGTCTGTTTCAACCAGCATGCCAGTCATGTTCATCAGAGGGGCTACGCTCTCTTTAACTTTCCTTTTCTAGTGGATGTACCTGTAGAAGCCCTTCATATTATTCTTTGCATCCCTTGCCAAATTTGGCATCCATGAGCTGCCTGTGAGCATTCAGATCTTCACCGTGTCTGGCACCTTGCTAGCCTAGTTGCCAGGTGGTTGTGAAGTGACTGTCCTTCTCCTATGTTACCTGGTTGTGATTCTCTCACGTGCCACTCATGGGAGGTTTATCTGTAGAACTTAGGATTGTAGGTACCCAGGTGGACATATCAGTGCTGATAGAAATCAGACTTTAATGGCAACATTGTGTAAAGGAGGGAGATCTCAGTTTGCTTCCTGCAGCAACAGGTGAGTTTGCACAGATAGTATTTTCCTTTACAGTGGGTGGAGCTATTCTGAAGTCCTTTCAAACAGAAGCGGGAACAAGTTATTGTTTGTTTTAAATTAGTTCCTGGCACTGGGTGACATTTTAAATCTTCTTCTGTAGCAGAAAGGATCCACTGTTGAGGGAAGATCTTACTTCATGTCATACAACAGAAAAACTAAAATTGAGTACCGGGCTATTGCCAGGTATTGTGGTACCTTAATGGTCAAAAGACCAGTAGGGACTATAGACAGGGGTCTCTGTCTCCATTCCCTAGCACTGTGACTTTTCTGGGGAGCTGGGATCTCTCCTTGAGTCTTCAAGGATTCTGCATGCCCTGAGCCCCTCAGCCCTCTTGGTGTGCAGGACAACATAACCTAGTGGAGTTGCTTCTGCAGCCGCTGCACCCTGCTGCCAGCAATGCTCTGCTGCAGCACACTGGTGGGCAGAGGAAGCAGCAGTGCTGTCTGGAGGAAAGGAAAGGGTTAGGCACAGCACTGGTACAGAGGTGCCATGAAACTGCTGTGGTTTCTGTGCCCAATATCTGTGACATCAAGCAGTCAAATCCCTCCCCCAGCATGTTGGTGTCTTGCGCATCATTGGAAAATCATGAGACAGTTTTCCATGAGGAAATAGGAAAGCCAGGCAGGGAGACACACAGAGTGGGACCAACCAATTCCATTTTGGTGACTGGGCTGGAGTGAGCCACCTCCATTGACAAGCTGGGGACCTCCCTGTGCCGGGCAGTGCTGTTCCAAAATGGAGGAGTAGCTGGCACTGCGTGAAGCGTAAGAAATACCCAGCAGCTAACACTGCAGTTCTTCCTGCTTTGGTAGCCAGTGGGTATTAGCATCACAGAGAAGGACTTTTGTTTTCAAATTAAACCGAATTCAGGCCAGATGTGTAAGAGTTGATAAGAGCGTATTTGTCTGAAAGTAGCTCATTCTTTGCCTTGGCAGTGTACCCTGTTTAAATTTGAGTTTTAGCAGTGGTACTTATTACTGCTGCCGTCCTCCTCGTATAGCTCCTAGCCTCAGTAAACTTCCGTGGAATTAGCCTTCTGTAGAAGAGACTTTCTGCCTATTTAGTATATGGGGAAACTGAGGGACAGGATGGTGATGAGTTGCAAGGTGTCATTGTAGGCTAGGAACAAATCCAGCAAAAGAGCCCAATTTTATCAGGTTCTTAGTCCCTGCTCCCTGTACAGCAAAAGCAGCCAGTTTCTGTGGCCAGCAGACCCACAAATGGCTTCACTGATAGCTGTTGTCCTTCCCATGTCAGAGCTCTGCCATCCAGCTCACCCGGAGATGTGTCTCTGCTCTTATTTCCTTTACAGGAGGCCTGGGGGAACAGTCTCTTCTGTCAAGTGAGAACGCCACCTCAACTGATCATAGTAACAACACAGTTAAAAAGGGTAATGTGGTACCCCACCCAGACCTTTGGGTATCTTTTATTTACTTTTTTATCCCCCTGTAAAACCATGTTTTGTCCTGTGTACATGTGTGTGCCTTCATGCCTGGGAGACCAGCTCTGCCCAGGCATCTGCATTTGTTGCTGTTGGTGGACTCTCTGCAAGGGTGGGTTTGCCTTGTATGATGTGGTGGGTTGATCCCTGCTAGTAGCCAAGTCCCCACACAGCTGCTCAGTCCCTATCCCCCTCCTCCAGCAGGACAGGTGAGAGAGAAGGAAAAGCAAAAGTGAGAAAACGCATTGGCTAGGATAAAGACCGTGTCTATGCTGTATTCCCAGTGCTGTATTCCCCCATTGGAGCCTCTTACATCTCCTGTGCTGGTGGCAGGCCTGAGGCAGTGCAGCAGTGGGCAAGAGCACTTGAGGAAGGTGCTTCTTCTTGCAAAGCTGTGTTGGTGCTTCTGGTGGCCTGTTTCCCCTTAGAGATGAGCTGGTGCTGCTGTTGGTGTAAAGCTGGGCTGTCTCTGCTGTCCAGATGAGGCTAGGAGGCTCCTGAGCGAATTTCAGAGAGAAGCAGGGACTGTTTGATGGCATGTCACAGATGCAGAGTGCTGCTTGGGCTGTGGGCGATGTCAAAAGTTTCCCTCTCAGGCTGGTGTACAGAAACCTCTGGGTGTCATTCATCAGGGAGGGAGGGAGGGACTTTAGAAAGGATCTCAGTTGATCCAGGCTTAGCAATAGTACCGATCAGTAAGAAAGGTTATGTCCAGGTAGACTAAGCATTAGGAAGGTGGCGTGGCTTTATCTTTAACTGAAGAAATCCTGTCCATACGTGCAGTTGGACGGCGGCTGTAAGCAGTGCTGCTTCAAGCATGCTGTCCAGATTTCTTCTGTCCCCTGGTGATAGGGCACCTGCCGCCTGCTTTCCCCAAGATCCTGCTAGGATGTTGTATCAGGCCTCTCCAAGGACCCACTGCAAATTTAGGTTGTTAAAGGCAGAAAACTTTAGCAGGAATTGGGAGCAGTCAAAAACTGTTGCAGCACTGGTGTGGAGAATTCACCCAAGGAGGTGTGTTGCTGGCGGGGAGTGGAAGTGTGTGTAGCACAGAAGTGTGTACTCAAGATCCTCTGTGCGGAGTTCCTACTGCACCAGCCACAGGAGAGCGTGAGGCAGGTGACTCTTCACTTGGTTTTGCTGACAGGGCTTGTCTGGGTGCAATCCACGGAGATTTTGAGCAGCTCCAGGAGCAGTTTGTGACTGGGAGACAGGTAGCCACAAGACTACCACAATGCCTTGAGACTCTCTCCCTAATTCCAGCTGTGGCCCTTGTAATGCCACTGCAGTACGTCTTGGGATAGCTACCCTCAAGGGGAAGTTGTTTCATTAGGGGAACCCCCAACCACAGAGCAGTTGCCTTCTGGTGTCCAGCAGCTGGTTTGGGGCTGGGGCAGCTCCTGAAATGTGAGGTGCAGCTGGCAAGGCAGGGAGGTGTTTAGGAGGAAGAGGAACGAAAGGCAAATTCCTGGCTTTGTCCTGCAGCTCAGAGCAAGGCCTTCAGCAAGAGGGGTTGCTCCTGGTGAAGCAGGAGGGGTTTGGAGTTCCTTCCTTCCATCCTCTCACACTGCCTTAGTTTTCTCCCCATTATTTTGATCCACTCAGCCTTGACAGTAGTAGTTTTCTTACTGGTGCTTCCACTGGAGGGATAAACAGGAGAAGAGGCTCTCAGCAGTCACTCACTATAGTCACCGGAGGAAGGTCTTGGCAGGGCTTGTACTTTTTCATAACCTGGCAGCCTATGTCTCTGACTTGGGAAGCAAAGCTGTAGCTAGTCTTGCTGATTTCTGTATGAATCAAAGACCACAAATGGAGCTTAGATCCCTCCTCTTGGAGCTTTAGAGAGGTCCACCAGCACTGAGGAGCCACTGCCAGCAGTGCTCCTCCTCGAGATGAGAAGAGAGTTCCCCTTGGTGTGCCCTTTAAGCCAATGGTCTCTGCAGGTGTAGGAACCCCTGTATTCTACTATTCCTTTGCCCAAGCCCAGCTGATGCCTTGGCTTCACGGTGCAGACAGCTTATCTAAGAAGTGGTGTCTCTGCAGTCCTTGCGCATGCTAGTTAAGCCCAGGTGGACTACAGCTGCTTTGAGAATTTGGGTCACCCATGGCTCAGCAAATAGGGGTGAACAGCCAGAAGCTCTGAATGGGGGATGTTTTCTGCTGGGTCAGACCCACAGCACATTAGAAGTGCAATTCACATAGGCATAACTGGTATCTTAGCAGAGCTGCAGCAGTGCAGATGCAGGGCAAGTTACAAGGTCTGTCTAGAAGCCTGTGTGAATCCTCAGACAGGTTTTATGGCCAGCAGCACACAGCCAGGGCCCCTCTGCCTTTTTAGCAAGAAATGAGACATGCGTTCTGTTTTCCCTCTTGTATTTTTTACTCCTTTTCATTAAAATGAAGAGATTCAGCATGGATGAAGATTTGTGCTAAGTATAGAATGCCTAAGCTTTTCCACCCTCAACATCCCTCCTCCAGCAGAGACTGTCTGATCTGTATGTATTTCCAAACTGCCCAAGACCTACCGCGTGACAACAAAAACAATTTTATGTAATACATTTCAGCCCTGTGTGTGGGTTTCAGACTGAGGGGCCTGTCCTCTTCTTTCAAGGCCAACTCAAATGAGTAGTTGCTGTTGTGAAACTAGTCCTGAAAGAACAAACCTTTCTTTGCAGATCTGGATTAGTAGGGCAAGTTGAGAATATACAGTGACATCTGGGCTTGTTCGATGCTTCTCCTCCTGTTCCCTTTGTTTAAGTACTGTGTCCCCATCTATGACATCTATGAAGTTGTTGTTGGAGAGAGTGGGTGGCTAGAGCCGGGAGGTGTGTCCCTTTACACCTTTCTGGGAGAGTAGTTTTGGCATAGTGCGTATGGAGGCTCCACGAGAAGAAGGGAGATTAACTGTCTCTATCCCAAACAAATCACTGGCAAATCTGGCTATGGCTTCTGTTTTGGATTAACATCTTGCTTTTTTTGTTTTTCTTTTTCTGAAGCTCCAGGGTATTACCTGAGGGCTGCATGTGGAACTAAAGAGGACTTAAACAGTGTTGCCACTCTGTCTTGCAGACGGCAGGCAGAACACAACGCTCACAAGGAGGCTGAAGAGGAAGGAATATAAAGATGAGTCTGGGATGGATACACACTCCTCTCCCAGAGTGCGCAGGGCAACCACATCCAGGGCTGAGAGGATCTGGCCAGGGGGGGTCATCCCCTATGTGATCGGAGGAAATTTCACTGGTCAGTAGTGAAAACGTTGCTCCCTGTTTGCTCAGGGGTGAGTGTCTCAAAATGTGTGGGAGATCTCGGAAGCAGAGCTTTCCCACAACTGAGTCAGGTCCTTGGAAGCCTCTCTTCTGAGGCAGGGTGGGCATGTGGTTGCACAAGAAATTGTGTGCTGTGGAAGCCTGAGACTGAAGTGTGCAGTGAGACGGTTCTTCTCTCAGAGTCCAAGAAATAATTGGGTGACTTGGTCATTTTCTTGATTGCTCCAGTGGCCAGCAGCTGTGAGCCGTGGTCACCCTCTGTGTTCCCAGAAAGGGATCCTCTCTGCTGTTGGAAGAGCAGGAGCAGAAGTACCCTGGGTTTCTTCTGAAATCCCCATTCAGAGAACTTTCCCTGTGCACTCTGCTTCCTGACCTGCTGTTTCCTAGGCACCAAGCTTTAGGGTCTCCTGTAGGCATGTAAGGGAGAGGAACAGTGAGCTGTGTCCCCTGGTGGATGAGGAGGTCTCCAAAGTCTCCTTTTAGGATCTTTATAGCATTTTCGGGGCACTGTCCTAATCAAAATGTCACTTGGGGTGCAGCAGATCTCTTGCACATTTCTTGTGAAGCAAATAGACCACTTGCTCTGATGCTCTCTGTAGCTCAGTGGTTCCCCCTGGGATTGATTTCCTTGACTCATGGGTGACAAATGCTCTGCAGCAGCCAAATCTTTCCCGTGTCCCCCAGG
>NW_010407689.1:49926-60811 GCF_000710305.1 Buceros rhinoceros silvestris | reverse complement strand
TTTCCCGTGTCCCCCAGGCTGCCTCCACCATCTCCCACTTAGATCCAGCAGACCTTATTCCCTTGGGCTCCCATGATGTCTCAGCACCCACACTGCTACTAGGAGTCTGTGAAGCCCCAGTGGAAGGGTCTGTTCACCTCCTACAAAGGGAGGGTCTCGTGTAACCTGGCAGAATGTTGAGTAGCCTGCTAGCCACAGCTATCCTCCCACATTTTTCAGAGAATAGCCATCCTCATCCCTCAGGGTCTGATGAGAGAGTCTTCTGTGTCGCATGTGTCCCACTGCCCTAACCAGTCCAGAGCAGTAACACCATCTTTCCATTCGAGGAGTTGTTACCTCGGACCTCGACCCTTAACGCTGTGTAAGAAGCAGCTCTTGCCGTAGTACAGTTCTCTCCTGCATTCAGTTTTGCCTCAGATTAATCCCACCCTGCAGCTCCCCTCTGTGTTCCTTGTGCCCTCCTGATTGATGTACTCCTGGCCCTTCTGTACTCTCTAGTCCGTCTTGAGAGTGGCAGCTTGCTCTGCAGCCCTGTGTGTACCAGAGGCTATGCTGGAAACAGTAGAGAAGCCTCCCGAGGCTGCTTTCTGCTCTGGGGCATCGCTTTCCAGCTGTTCGTATAGACTGTTCTGCATGCTGCTGAGTGACTGCTGGACATACTGCTGCTCCCTGGGGAGGGTTCTGTGGCCCGTCTTCTTGCTGCTGCTTTGTGAGACAGGCACCTACTTGTCAGGTGTCTCTGTTCTAGCCTTTAGCTGTCCCGCGGTTTAGGCACAGAGCAGCAGTGTATCTCTACACTTTCTTACACTGCCCTGAGACTGCCTCTAGCTCCAATATAGTTTTTTGCTTTTTAAAGGTTAATTACCTGATGACAGTTTTAGCTTATTTTTGAGAAGCATCTGTAGCACTCGTGAGATTCCTGTGTCTTGAAAGGTATGTGTGGCCATGTTACATTGCATCATGAGAGCAAATTTGGTGCATCACTGAGTAGCTGTTGCGCAGATCAGAACACTCAGTAGCTCTGCCAGAATGACCTCTACCTAGTGAGGTGGCATTTCTCATATGCAGAAATATTGATGTGCTTAACCAAGTTTGCTACCTGCTTAATTAGAACAATTAGTTCATCAAGCACAAGGAGAGAAAGGGATAATGCATTAAGTTAGAGCTGTAGTTGGGAATGGGTCCCAGATTCCTAGAGGCGTCTACAGGTGTAAGATTGACTCTTGGGAAGATTGACTGTTCCTCCATCCAGATGGAGTCCAGTAGAGATTTTCCTGAAGGCCAGGCCTTCACTGTTTGGTCTTCTTGTATTTCTTTTTCAGGAAGCCAAAGAGCTATCTTTAAGCAAGCGATGAGGCACTGGGAGAAGCACACTTGTGTGACGTTTGTGGAGAGAACTGATGAAGAGAGTTTCATTGTGTTCACGTACAGAACGTGTGGGTAAGTGACACACACATTCCCTGGAGCCATCTGTATCCCTTTCATTGACAAGTGGCTTTGCAAGTCTAGTGCTGGTCAGAATAGACTGATGACGGCCTGGAGGAATCTGTCACAGAGATGCATCTGGTCACTTCCAGTGAGGATTGCCAGGATAACTGCGCATTTGCTCAGAAAAGTGCTAAGCCTTTCTGGGTTCTTTTTGCTGGGATAATGCTTAAAGTGTATATGTACATTTTTACAGGCAGGTAATAAAAATTTCTTTATACATACACACACATGTACATGTAAGAACTGACAGTGTATGCAACTGCTGGCCTGTCCTGGACCCTGCCAGATGCCATCCTCTGTTCCTGTGTCTCAGTCCTCCTCAATTAACTGATGTGTTGCATGAGTTTGTGGGTTTTCTTTCCCAGGTGTTGCTCATATGTGGGTCGCCGAGGAGGTGGCCCTCAGGCTATATCCATTGGAAAGAACTGTGACAAGTTTGGTATTGTGGCTCATGAGCTGGGTCATGTGGTGGGTTTCTGGCATGAACACACACGGCCTGACAGGGATCAGCATGTTACGATCATCAGAGAGAACATACAGCAAGGTAAAATAGCCCTTCAGGTTATTCCACCAGGTGGGTAGAAACCTTTCTTGCTCGACTTGTGGAAAATGCTAGTGGTCTGTGAGCTGGGATGGAAAAGGAGTAATATTGCTAGCCCTTGCCTAGTATAAGAGTCAAAATAGTTGGGTGAATAGAGATTTGAATGTCCAGCTGGAATTGTTGAAATGTAGGAGTATATTTGTTTCATTCTAGGCTCTCGGAGGTGGAAGGCGCGTTTGGTTTTTTTTTCAGTTTGTTTTTTTTTTTTTTTTTGGTGATTTTTTCTTTTCCCTTTGTGTTTGGCATCACAGGCCAGGAGTACAACTTTTTAAAGATGGAAGCTGGGGAAGTGAACTCACTGGGAGAGACCTATGACTTCGACAGCATCATGCACTATGCTAGGAACACATTCTCCAGGTGATAATCTTAGGACTCTTTTCAGTAGCTGTGATTGGCTATGTGGGATACATGGAGCCTAGAAGGAGACCTGTCATCTATTGCAGAGATACATGGCAGTTGCAGTGAGCTCTGCTGCATTGCAAAGCTTGAAAAATATTTGAAAAAACAAGGTGGGTGAAGAGAGGTGTGATGGGCTCCTGTTTTCATCTCCCCACTATATTACTATATTCACCCAGTGCCGATAATCTCAGAGACCTTCCAAAGCCGTGTTAATATGTTTCGCAACCTTCCCAAGCAGGTCGTACATGTGTGTGTGCGTATCTGCCCACGAGCAAGGAGGGTGATGCTAAAACTGGCTTTGAATCACTTGTTTGTCCAGCTCATGTTTTGGAGTTACAGTATTGCCTTCAGGGTCCCTAGCAACTTTACCACGGGAGAATTTAAATTCTGGATCGTGATCTTTAATTATCTGGGTATTTTTTCAACCATTTATGCGTGTATTTTAGATCATGGCCTCTGTGGCTGTGTGACTGGGTTCTTCATGGAGAAGTTTTCAGTCCTGTTCCTGTCCAACTAACTGGCCAGTTTCTGTGTGGGCTGTTTGCCCGTGACTCCCATCTCGTCCCTCCAGATGGAGCCTGTTTTCTTATCAGATAACTCTACTGGGTAGGGAGATAAAATGAACATAGCTATTTATGTCCTGGATTTGTAAAGAGAGTTACTAGATGACCAGCTTAATTTTGCTGCATTATTTGAAGTTTTTTCCATAAATCCCAGTATTGCTCCTTCCCAAGACCCTTCCTTCACTACATACCATGAGTAAAGGGAATGGGAGGCAGAGTGCAAATATTCACACTCTTGAGAACTTTTTGTTGCAAAAATTAAAGGTGTCTTTGGGGCTTTTAAAAATTTTCTTATTCCTCAGTTGTATGGAATTGCCAAGCTTATTGTTTTGTGCTTTTGTTTCTGAAGCTTCATGTCAATCAAGGGAAAATTATCAAACTTGCTGAAATGCTGCTTGTTCTTGCAGGAGGAGGTGCTGGCTGGGCAAGAGTGCTTTGCAGCCTTCAGAGATTTCTTCGGATCAGATACCCAAAGCAAACAATTTTTCTTCCCTCAGGGCATCTGCTGGACCCTTCCAGCATTTGCTAGACTCTAAATGGTTAGAATTGTCTTGCACAAAAGCAGGATTAAGTTATTACTGCCATTTATATTGTGGATACCTTTGAGTCTGTGTCTCTTGAAAACCAGGGTTCTTCAGAATGCTGCTGGGCCAAAAAGGGATAAAAATGGCAAGAGTCCTTCTAAATTTAAATTGGTGCTTAATAGAATTTTTAAGTCTGTTTTCTTTAAGCCCTTTGTCTCTATGACCCACCCTCACCCCAGCAGCAGTCTTTGTGCAGTAATTGAACTGAGCATGGAGTGCCTCTGTGGGCTGATTGTGCTCTCACCGTAAATAGGCAGTGCTGGGAACAGGCTTTTACTTTACCAAGACCTGTCTTGACATCTGCTCCCCTGAGGGAACTATGCTTACTTTAACCAGTCGGTAGAGATTTGTGAGTGTATGCACGTCTCCTTCCCACCTTACTGGGTTTTGCAAATGCTGGCCAATTGCAACCCAAACTGACAGAGGCAGTGAGCCCATAAAGAAACTAAGTTCCAGCAAGTTTCGTTAAGTCCAGGGGCTCGGAGTGGGAGAGAGCCCCTGAACGGCTTGGCAAGGGAAGGGCTGTAGTGAGTGTATTAATCCATTAGCAGATGCTGGAAAGTCCACATAGGAAAAAAATGTTACAAGCACCCCACCAGTGGAGATGGAGCATGGCAATGAGGAGGAGGTGAAGGACACAGAGCTGTGTCTGTGACTTACTGACTTGAAGCAACTCTTACATGGCACTTAGCACAGCCTTTTGGTTTATAACTTCTGTAAATGATGAAGTGATGGTGAATCATGGTCAAATGCTGCTGCAAATCCTGGGCCCTTTTTATTCTAAACTTTGTACCTAGGACAGAAAGGGACAGTTTTTCTGAGATACAATGAGTCCTAGCGGTGGAAATTGTTCCCAGTGGTGCTTTTGAAAAGTGCCGTAGGAGACACAACTCATTTTCAGTTCACAGCGAAACATATTTTTCATTTGCATCTGTGGCTAATAGGAACAGGAGTATGGCACAAGAGACTGTAGCGATAGGAGTTAGTATTTTTTACCATGGGCATTTCTGTTCCTGTCTATGTCAGATGGTTGTCTCTTTTGCAGAGTGTGGATGAAGGCTTTTGTTTCCTGGTGCAATCCTTACAGACAGGGCAGCAAATTAGTTGAATATTTCTGTCTCATTAAACAATTTCTTTTACAGCTGTCAAGACCCATAAATGGCAGCTGAGCAGTAAGGAAGTTTAAACCTCCAGAGAGCCCTAAGCAAATAGTGGGTTACCTTATCTCACTAAGCCGCTTGCTAGTAGACACGGCAGCACAGCCTGGAGTTACAAAGCATGACCTCTGCAAAGCTTGTGTTCAAATCAGGATGCAGGTAGCACTGCCTGGGTGTCAAGGGACATCTTCTCAGTGTATTTGCGACATGGCATCCTAATCCTGCACAATATGTATCCATATCCTCCACAGGTTTTACTGTGCTGAAGTAGAGTTATTTTGTCTCTCTTCTGCACGTGGGGCTGTAAATACAGAGTTGGGACAAATCGTAGCTGCCTGCAGCTGAGTGCTTACCCTGCCTTGAATGTCTGCTTCCTTGAGTGGTGTTTAAGCACCTGTATCTATTGGCCTCAGATGGGACAGTGAACGTTCAACATTTCTTAAGTTCAGCTGATAATTTCATGATGTTTGCATGACACTTTTACACCATCCAGATGCTAATGACTCTTGAGAATGTTTCTCAAACTCTGTTGTTCTTAGCTGGTAGCAATGGTGGGTTGTTGTACTTGACTTACTACTGCATTGGGCAGCTAATGTGTGTTCTGCCTATGCTTGGGCAGCAGGACAGTGGGGCATCCAGGGTTCATGGGGTGTTTTCCTACCTCTGGGAGGAGAGGTCAGGGATCTTATTCAAGAATGGTTCTGGTAGAGTTCCTGAGCAGCTCTGTTTGATTGTGTCTGCTTGGTGTTTACTGTTCCATGAGCCAAAGTATTGATGCTTCTAGAATTGCTCACCAAATGTGCTACTTAACATCATAAGTGTTGTTACGCAGATGGGGTTTGGGTGGACAGTATGGAACTGCTGGGACCTGTGAGGTTTAGGCCAGAAGGACTCTCCTCTGTTCTCAGTTCCTCTGATGGTAAAATGAGGGGAACAGTGCTTACTGCCTGTTAATTTGGAGTCATGTTCTGCAGTGCATGTGAAGGGAGTACAAAATTCAGCTGGTGGAAAAAGGAACACCAGAAATCTTGCTGTCCCAACCCTAGGGTACAACTTTCTTGGAGAAAATGTGTTTAACAGGTAATAAGGGTACTTTGAAGCTGTGGGTTGTTTGTGTTGTGTGAACAATATCCTAGGTGTATGCTATGCACAGAAGGCTGGGGGCTGTGAGTATGCAGTTGTGAGGGTTGGAATGAGAAAAAGAATTGAAAGTTTGCGTGTGCAAGTGGTGGTTTCTTTATTAAATTTTGTCTTTGTTCCCTGGTTGATCCTGGAGATCTGAAGAAAGCATTTCACTGTCCACTGAAGTATGTCCCTGCCAAATGCTGAGTTCTTCTGTGAACTCCTGGGGAGGCTTGAAAACTTACTGTGAGCAAACCAACCCATTCCTCTGTTCATGGTGTTTCTGGAATTGGAGGATTTATTTTTGATACTTAAATAAACTCAGCCTGAGGCATGCAGCTGACATGTAGAATGCCAGCCTGAATTTGTCAGTCAAAATTTGATGGGTTCACCTCAGAGCTTGTAAGCACTGATTTTGGTGCTGATCAGGAATTTTCCTACCACTGCAAAAAAACCCATCCTGCACGCAAGAGTTGAATCTAAATTTTAAAACGGATAAAATTCCTTCCACTTTATTTCTTTTTAACTTTGAATATTTACAAAAGATTTCCACCACCCCCAACCCCCAAATATGTTTAATAGAATATTTTCTGTTCAAGAATACTGACTGCGTCTGTGGACAGCTGTGATCCAAATACTCTGCTTACAATATTTATGTAAAATTAAACCAATGCAAAAAACCCCCTCTCAAACTCCTTCCCAAGGCTCTTACACAGCGGAGCAGCCCAATGAACAGAATTGCTTGAGTATGTGGAGCTTAACCCATACTTGAAGACTGTTATATCAAGACTAGGCGGCACTGAAATTATTGCTTCTGCCCTGATTTCCCATTGGACTCTACAGACAGTTGTATGCTGTCCTTCAGAAAGAGAAGTCTGCCTCACTGAGCTGATGCTGAAGTTTCAATCTCACTCTTAGCCTTGGCACCTCTAAGCCTGTTCAGCATTCAGGGTTTCAGTGAAACACTTCCTGTGGACAGGACAGCCTGGCTGTAAGAGCTTGGACTTTACCAACCTGGAGTTCAGGTTTCTAATTCCTCACTCAACTTTAGCCTTGCAGTCCTAGTAGTACCGTGGGGTCTCTCTTGTGTGGAAGCCCTTGCTTGGATGCACAGACTTTTCATTTTGGTGGAACCAAGGCCTGAACTTAAATCCTTCACTGAGATCAGAAGTGTGGTAGAGAGCTGCTGAGTATGAAGTACCACACAGCAGAAATAGTAGCAAAGAAAAAGAGGCAGAGACAAGTGGAGTTATTAGCTTGGAAACTCATGCAGATCAAAGGTAGAGCACTTAATCTTTTGTCTTGTCTGTGGCAACTGCAGTCCAACTGCCAGCCCAACTCCATCTGCTACTGAACAAACTCCCCTTCCCTTTGTTCCTTTGGCTTAAGTGTCTGATCTGTGCTCCTGCTGAGCCAGATGCACCATGAACCTTCTGCAAGAATATTTCATTGCCTTTTATGATTTATGGCAAGGAATGTGTCTACACTCAAACGAAGGCAATAGCTAACTTGATATATCAGAAGAGGAATTTACTGCCTTCCAGACTTGCCTGTACATTTGGAAGCTATCTGCTGTAGAGAGATGGCCACCTTCAGGCATGCATTTGTCACAATCAGCATTATTCTTTCTTGTTAGCATGGGATATATGGTCAAGGGGATGGTGTGGGAGGCCTACCAGCATGTCTTCCTGTGCATCATGTCACTTTCCCTGCTTCACTGCTCTTTGTGTCTCTGTTCTTCCCTTTAGAGGGGTTTTCCTAGACACCATCCTTCCCCGTCGTGACGATAACGGGGTCCGGCCAACTATTGGACAGCGTATTCGCCTGAGTCAGGGAGACATCGCTCAGGCAAGGAAGTTGTACAAATGCCCAGGTAAATATGGCTTGTGGAGACAGCTCCAGCTTTATTGTAGACATATGGTTTATCTGAAAGGCATTGGAGTTCAAGAGGACCTTAAGATCCCTTTGATGATAGAGGTTCAGGAAAGGTAGGCAGAACATCAAATGCTTGAAGCTAGAGCTGTGGGAGAATTGAACTTGCCTAACATGTGTCTCCTATTACTGTTTTGGAATGTCAAACAGTATTCCTGTTTGGTTTGGGGCTTCAGGTTAGTCCAGTGTAGGCTCTGTTCATAGAAGATGACATCGACGCACAAGACCACATACAGAGTGGGAGCAAGAAGTCAGTGAAGTAGCAAAAGAATGTCTGGTGGACTGGGGTCTCTACACATCAACCATCAAAATTCTGTGGAGTTATTTCTGTAATTGTTGTCCTTGAGTGAGGCCTTAAGGAAACCATAAGTGTATCTCTGTGATGATGGTGTGTTGTGCTGAGGCCTGGGAGATAACATGGAAGCAAACTCAAAGATGCTGATTTGTGAATCAGCTGAGTGCTGGAAGCTGGTGCTTTGGGCTGTTCAAGGAGGGCCATATTTCTCTTTCTGCTGCCAAAGGGTCGATAGACTTGGAACAGCTTTTATAGAACCCATCTACATATATGTCACATAGTAAAGAGCAATGGTCTGGGTCCTGGGATCTGAAATGATTGGCAAAAAGAGCATTGGGATTGCAAATACGATTGGGAGACTAAATCTACCCATCAGAACAAAAGTATCCTTTTAAAGCAGAGAGAAAACTTACACAACAGTTTTAGCTGAATAGGTTAACAGAAAACTAGATTTCAGAGAAGCAATCTGCAGGACTTAAGGACAAGTTGAGTGTGAAGATGTAAAGAGAGGCTTCAGGCAAAGATGGTACCCAGTCTGGTGCCTGCGGCATGGACTGCATCAGCTGAGAAGGGAGATGGCATGGGAGGTGTGTTGCTCAGAGACAGAAAATTTAACAAGCTCTGTTGAATTTCTGCAAGTAATGAAACATCCATGAGAACATATTGGAGAATGAGAGAGGTGCCCCAACTTTGCAGAATGACTCTGTAACATTCATAATAATGCAGGGACAAAAAAAAAAAAAAAAAAAGACTTTTTCATGCATGATCCAGAACTTTATTTAAATGGGTTGGTCTGGCCATTGTATTGGTCCAGAGAGAGAGAGTGGCTTTGACTGACCATAAACCTAATATGATCATAAATGATTAATCCTCTTGGAATAAGTGTATCACAGAGAGAGGGGAGAAGGTGAGGAGGGGGGATAAGTTTTGGGAGTATGCAGAGTCACGTCTTAATGAGTCGCTGGCTTGCACTGCTCTTTGAACCACTTACGAGGCCATGGAAAATGGTTGATAGCTGGCATGCAAATCTGCTTCTTCTCTGTATCCAGATACAGGTCAGAAAATATGGGTTCATAAGGGGCTGGCATAAATTCTGAGGACTTCAGGGTCTGTGATGTTTGGGGATCACTGCTTAGCTTGCAGTGAGTGGTATAACTTTCTTAGATGTGCTAGCTCTAATTAACTTTTTTTTCTTCTTTTTACCACTCGTAATTTTTTTCTAATTTGCTTTTGGTTGAACAAGATGTAGTTCTTGGAAAATTATCTTATGGATTAGTTTAGGAGTTGATCTATTTGAATACTAAAAAACCAAAAAAGATGTCTTGCACCATGTTTCTTTATTGAGTCAGGCTTAATTCAAGCAGGCTTTTCATTCCCATAGCTGGAAGCATAGACTACAGATCCAGATTTCTTGAGGCAAGCCAAAAAGCTGCTTTGGCCTGAGGTTAAAGTCAAACTAAAAGCTACAAAGCAACTGTCTTTAAAATGAGGACCCTTCAGAGTCTCAAATTTTCCATTTGCAAATTAGAACTTTTCTGCTTCTAATGTTTATTTCCTACAAAGCTTTAGCAGAGGTTATTGCAGTTCAGAACACATTTGGCAGCAGAAGGATTGAATCTTTAAGCCTACTAAACAGATTTTCTTCAAATATCTTATTTTTTGGTTTGGCTTTATTTTTATCTTTACATCAGAATTTATACATGTGTTACATTTAAAGAGAAGGGGTACCATAACGTCATTAAATAATGACATTAACATCTTCAGGTGCCAGCTGAATCTGTAGCTCAGATAGTTCTCTTCCTTTGCAAAATGCAAGGTACAGGAGTTCCAAACCAAAGGACTTCAGTTGTATGTTCAAGCAGGCTCTGAATGAAGACTTTAGATTAGAGGACAACTTTTTTCAGTAGTCAAGCTGAGGATTTTTAGGTAAAATGCAACAACATAATCCAGAAGTTGAATGGCAGAGAATGCCGTAGGAAATCCCCCCAGAAAAAGAGCTGGCATGGTGGAGGGTGAGTTGCAAGCATGGACAACCAGAATGACTGCTGTAAGAAACGGGGCTCTACAACTCATTAAACTGGAGCTCTTGTGGCAGCTACAGTTAGGGCTAGCTTAGCTTTTCCATTCTAAAACCCTGCTGTTTTAAATTGTTCTTAATTCCCCAAAGCTTATACCTGCTGGGTTAAAGTTAGTGCCAAGCCAGGTGAAACCAAATGAAATTTGCTGAAGGAATTTCTGGAAGGCAGGATGCATTCTGCTGCATAGTAGTTAATGCAAAATTTGATGATGTGGCTGCCTGGTTGAGGATTTGATGAGTATAGTCACTATAGAAGACTTTAAAACAACATGCCCTGCTGTCTTGTGCTGTGCTAAAGGAAACAGTCCTGTGTGGCTGTGCTAACTGTGCAAGGATGGTTAAACTATAAATTGAGAATGGTCCTGCATTATATCATCCCATCCAATTCTCTGTGCGTTTTCAAAAAGAGCAGTAAAGTGCCTGTCACTCAACTACTTCATTCACAAACAACTTCTGAAGCATTCACCTTCTCTGCTTTTCACCTCTGTCCTTTCCAGCTGCTTGCATGTGCAACAGCCTCTTCACCACGAGTGAAAACCACCTCAGCTCAGTTTCTTGGTTCCCAGAAGTACCAAACACTAGTGTTATTGGACATGTGTGTCTGGAGATTCTCCTCTGTAAGGTTTGGGTAGTTAGCTAGGTGTTTTGGCAGGGTAGGGTTTAGTAG
>NW_010407689.1:33148-49733 GCF_000710305.1 Buceros rhinoceros silvestris | reverse complement strand
GCATTCCTAGAGCCATCCTAAGATGGTGGCCACTCCAGACCATGCATTGACCAATGGCGATGCTGGAGGATCAGCTGAAGAATGGCTTTCTGTCCTCAGAATAAGTATGGCTGGAACTCAGCTTCTTTGAGATATTTTTCTGCTGGGGCAGCATGCATTTCATGGTTGAGGGTCCCAGGAGCATCCTGGGAGCTGGAATTATCCTAACAGATTCTGACACAGTTAACAAGGCAAGGTATCTTTGCAGGAGGTAGGAAGGAAGGAAGTGTATTTATTCTGCAAATATAAGTCCAGATTCTTCTCCAGTTCATGCAGGTTATCACCTTTTACAAACATCTCTCTCTGCCCACCTGAAGAATACAGACAGCATCACCTGCCAAACATTTTGGGAGAGGTGGGAGGATATTAGCTATTTCTGAAGAACTGAGACTGAAACTTGCTGTGCAGCGCTCCTGTGTAGTTGCATAATGGTAGGGGGAGTTCTTAGGGCTCAAAAGTGCTTGAGAAGGAAGGAGCAATGTAGAGGTTTTGACATTTCACATATTTTCTTCATTCCTTTGGGGCAGGTGTGTGTGTTTACCTGCCTGTTTTGCTCAGTGGTGCTTTTTTTCTAGTAGTTTAAAATACCTTTGCCTTTTCTGACAGCAATCACTTTGCCAGATCTCACGCTGACCTGTGCCTTGAAACATGTGCAACTTGTTCCTAGGAGCGGACCTTCCAGAGCACCTTTACGAGCTGTTTGGTTGGGCAAACCTCCTTTTTGTGTCCCCACCTATTGTTCATCTAGTCTGATCTGTCAAACTGTGGATCAAACTACTTCAGGGAAATTAAGAAATTCTGCTCTAGGTGACTCCATCTCTCCTTTTTGAAGTTACTAAACTTTTTGAAAGGAACCAGTCTCTTTTCACCTCCAACTTCTGACCTACCCATGTAAATGTAATCATGGCTGAAAAATTAATGAGTGTGTGATAGCATCAGGCAGAGGAACATCCTCTGGTATTTCCATGAGAAAGGGAGCCAGATGTTCAGTCTTGTCGGATCTTTCAACGCATTGCTGCTTAACAACGGATTTTTGGGAGCTGCCTTACCATCACTGAGGAAACCAAGTTGCAGGTCAAGGGCAGCTTTATAATGTCAGTGTGTTATGAAATGGGAAAAACAACTGGAAAGCAGGCGAGCTGAGGTCCCTACTCCTTGCTATAGGTATTTGCATGTGTCTAGTGAACACTCTGAAGGAAATGGGAGCCTTGGTATTTCTGATCCTCCCACCTAGCCAGTCAGCTGCTCTGCAGATGTAGAAGGTCACTTCTTGTTCCAGCTCAGTCCTTCTGGCTCAGAGTGCAGGAACTACAGTAGTTGTGGCTTTCCCAGATGTTGGAAGCTGTGGTTCCCTAAAGGAGCATATGCGATTGCATATTACTTGCTTTGCAAAAGCCCCTCTGGGATCTACATTTCATCGGCTGCAGCAGGCCACAAAAATGGGAAGGTGGAGAGCAAAGTGAGCTGCAGTGTTCACGTTTTATCTTGGTCCATGTGACAGCAGTGTAGGTGCTGGACAGCCAAAGCAAGAGGGCTGTGGGACTTGCCCTGCTTTTGTTAGGATGTTTTAATCCCCTGAAAAAGACACCTTAACAATAGTAACTAAGGAGAACTTCATTAAGTAGCATGTAATGGAGGGAAAACTTACTTGCTGGCAGCAGTCTTGGGGTTGGGAGGTGGTGTTGAGGTAATATTTTGCATGTGATTTCTGGATGAGATATTCCTCAGTAGGGTTTGAAACCTGAAGGTGCTGGCATGCGGAAGAAAGTGAAGGCAGAAGGGTGTCTTTTCAAAAGCTGTTTCTATGTGTCCTTGTGATCATCTTCTATTCTGGGAATTCTGACAAATTTTACATCACCCCTTTGGCAAGGTCACAGGTGGTCAAAGACCTTTGTCCAGTACCACAAATGAACATCCTTAGAGTACCAGCACCAACCTGCATACAGCAGCTGTGTGCAAACATTTTGATAGACCCTACTGTCTTTCAGAGAGTCACTCTTTGTTGCTGGTTTTTTTTCCCTCCGCTCCTGAAGCTTGTGGAGAGACTTTACAAGACTCAACAGGGAATTTCTCAGCCCCTGGCTTTCCAAATGGCTACCCTTCCTATTCCCACTGTGTCTGGAGGATCTCGGTGACCCCAGGAGAGAAGGTAGGTGCCACACCAGCATAAGGTGTACTCTGCACTTTCCTTGCATGTGGTTTTACCTATGATGTGAGTGTTAGCAGCTGCCAAAAGATCTCTGCATGCCTGGAGTGCAGGGATGGAGCCTGGAAAGGCTCCTGATCACCATTGCTGTCCTCCCAGTGATGGGGTCAAGAATACATGGTCCTGAGGAGAAAAGTAGTAATGCTGGAGAAGAACCCCCTCATAGGTCTGGGCTGCATGTTGATCTTTGATCCTTCCTCTCAGCTTGAGGTTGAACCCTGCATGGACATTTCCTGCCACCCACTAGGTCTGGCTGAGCTCACCTTTTAAAGCCCAGTGCCAGTCAGATAAGTTAGATAAAACATGCCAGCAAGCTGGGGTTCCCAAAAGGAGCCAAGGAGCCATGAGTGACGTCAGTGGCCTGCCCCTGTCACGCAGGCATAATGTCCCTGTCAGGGGACTCCCGCTCCCCGCCTTGAAACGTCAAGCCCTGCTGCACATCAAACACCCACCCTGTCCACTTTCTTCCCAGCTCCTTTTGTTTTATTGATCTTCCTGTGGAAATGAAATCCTTTCTTAATCCACTAACACCAGCCCTTCAGGCCTTTCATGGTGTACCAGGCTGCAAGAATGCACAGACAGCTTGGGAGCTTCTCGGCAGAGAGCCTTTGCTGAGGACCACCCTGGAGATGGGCTGAGGACTCAAACTTGAACAAAGAAGAGCAGAGCTCGCTTGTTTTGTAGCAGCCGTCTTGCTCTGGGACCCAGTTCTGTCACCTGCAAGCCCAGTCCCATGCAGTGCTGAGGTCCCACTGTAAGCTGCAAGGATTGCTTCGCCCGGGGCAGAAGTGCCAAGAACGGTCCAAGTTTTGAAACTATGGCACTGTGAGGTTTGCGCTGTAAATCTTATTGTAAATTCTCCCTTTGTCTCTCAGCCAGTTCAGAAGCATTGTATTGGATAGGACCCGGCATCTAAATGCTGAACACTAATGTTAAAAAATAAAAAATATCAAGTTCAGATTAAATGCTTCAATTCATCTATTTAATCAAAACCAGCAATTGGTACAAAACAGCATCATGGCGCTGAGGCATTGGCTTAGAACAGATATTGAGCTTGTAGTATTCACCTGTATAGTGAATACTGCTATCCAAAGTCAGAAGACTGCAAAAGTGTGAACAAAGTGAGCGACACCATCACAGACTGCACTCTGCACATCCAGCCGGGGCTTTGGGGGACAATATCTGCTTTAATCTAATGATGTTTCTGTGACAGACTATAGGTGTAAATGAATACATGGATCACATCTTGCAAGGACAAGAAATACCTCAAGTACACCCCACTGGTGACTTCCGTAGGTCCAGAGCAAGGCCTGTAATTCATGTTACGAGGAAGGAGACCAAAGAGATAAAATTTTGTTGTTGAGCTCTGCTCGGTAAAGCCGCTGAACCTGATTACATTAGGGTGTAATAAATCATGGTCAACAAAATTAGCTATTTCTTATAAGTGTCTTATATAACGGTGTTTATATCTGTATTTTGGGGCAACACGTTTCTCTATGATGTTCACATTAATCAAACCTGAAGATTACATTTTTAATTTTAAAAAACCCAAATTGGGCTTTTTTTCAAGTAGCATTTTAGTAACTGAGGAGCAGCGACTGTACGTTACAGAATGGATAGTAAAGTGCTGTCTGCCATCATGTACTTTCATGGTTTTATTAAAATACATTGAGAAGCTTTTCTTTTTTGAGGAAAGCTGATGAAAAAAGTCCAACCAACTGTCCAACTGTCTTTTCCTGCATACTCACTTAGGCACTGCAGCAGAGGTGAAGCACGTAATACGTGGGGACTTCTCTTTAAAGTAGGTCCCTTTTCAAAGAAAAGTGTGTACTCTCTCCTTTCAGATTATGTTAAACTTCACATCAATGGACCTATTTAAAAGTCGCCTTTGCTGGTATGATTATGTGGAGGTGCGTGATGGCTACTGGAGGAAGGCTCCATTACTGGGTGAGTAGCTGTTTCATTTTAATTGCATTTCTTATGTTCTTCTTGATGCTTAGGGGGCTGTGTGGAGGAGGGAAGCAACCAGAAACAAACCATCCTTTACCTGGCAGGTGCCTATGTCCAGCCAGAGCACTGGCCATCCATTAATGTCTCCATCCAGAGATGTCAGTGTGCTGTGTTCACACCAAATGACCCATGCTCCACGCCCTTTGGTAGCAAAGACTTTATTCCTTCCTTTTCCAGCTTGAGAAGTGAGGCAGCGAGGGAAGTGAGCCACGGGCACGTCTGGGACTGAAAATGTGGCCTCTGGAATTTTATTATTGCTTTTTCCTAAGACCAGGGTGAAACTGCCAGGCAGTCAGAATGAAGCAGCCATAAAGCTCCTGGCCCAAGCTCCTGTTTTCTGAAGTATTTGTGTTTACAAATATACAGTAGTCTGTACTTCCAGCCTCTGTACTTTTAGCCAGGAACTTGCTAGACGTTATCTAGGATGTCAGACTGTGCAAGGGCTCTACTCTGCTCCTGCTCCCAAGGATCTCAAGGAAATGCAGCTCCTCTGTATCCTCCTTATTCCTCTGCCTCCTGCTATGGCAACTGCAGGTCTTCTGTCTCCCTGTGTGGGCAGTCAGGAGTCCCACCTGCTTTGCTACTGGCTCTGATCCTGACTCCATCCTCTAACCTTGGTGTGCCAGTGTGTAAAATGCTACACTGCAAACAGCCCCTTCCGCCTGGAAGGAAAGAAGCGACCAGGTTGTGTAGCATCACCAGCTGTGATAGAGGTGCTGTGCCCTGCACTGCAGCACAGGACTGAGCTAGTCAGCCTGGGGTCAGTGGGCTCAGGGAGGTTTGGGTCTTCTCCTTGGCCCCACTGGACATCCCAGCCCTGGTACCAGGTGAGGTGCTGAGGTTGAAGATGCGCTGTTCTCCAGAGGTTTCTGTGGGCCTGTCTTTCAGCGCACTTGGCAACCAGTTTTACTGCTTCCTGCCTGTTTTGGGGTTGGCAGCATTTATTGCTGTTTTCTGCTGCACATGCATCAGGTAGCATCGCTCCAGCAGATGCAACTTAGCTCCTCGTTGTTTATTTTTCCTGCTGGGTAATTTAAAGGTATTTCAGAAGCCAAGCACCTTTTAGTGCAGGTGGACTCACGAGTGTTTCCATCTGGAAGAAGACGCTGCATGAGTGGCCACAGCTCCCGCAACGGGCTGAGCCCATGAAATTAGCTCAGAAGAGGCAGACAGACGGCAATTCAGCAGGGGGTGGGGAGGGGGATTAGTGTGAATTGTGAAAGCACGGGCTTCTTGCAGAGAGAAAAAAATACATGTGGGCTGCATATTTTCCCAGGGAAGTGTGTGAAAACCCAGCCTTTAAATGGTGTATAACTTTTTATGAATGGGCCCTTTATCACACTCCAAGGAGTTTGCTCATTCTTGTTCCTCATCTGTGTTTCCTCTCCTTGATGCCCTTGTTAAACTCCAAATCTAAATCCAGGAGGCAGTTGCTCAGTGACCCTAGAGGAAGGAGCTTTGCAGCGCTGATGCTGTTTGTTAGCATCCCCTTTGGGAGTGGAGATGGGAGATGCTATTGGTACGCTGCAGGGTTGTCACACTGTCCCAACAGTGCTGGGCAGCTCGGGGGCACAAGGGCTCAGCACTGAGTAAAAACTAGGGTCTGAGATCATATTTGGATGGGTAACTCCACAAGAGAAATAAAAGTTGGAGGTGAAACTGCTGTTGAAGAGAAACAAAGTTTGCAATTCACTTTCTGATCTTCACCGACTGGCCTGGACAGAGGTGTAGCTCTTCTGTTCTTGAAAGTCATAGCCTTCCTGAGGCTACCAAGCGGTGCAGGTAGGGCAGGCAGAGCCGTATGTGGCAGTAGCTGACTGTGGACAGCTGACTAAAAGGGGGGCCCTAGGCTTTTAATGCACAGGCTTCATGCCAGCTCTGACCCCCATCCACAGGAAAAGCAACAGCCTTCTCTGCCTGCCAGCCAACAAGCTTTTAACTGTCTCCTTACGCAATGTAGGGAACCGCCAGTGCAGCCTGCTAATAAGAACTAAGGTGCTGTCTTGTAGACAGGGCGTTAACTAGGTTTTTACACGGCGGAGGTTGTTCGAAGAAGCCCTTGCCTAGTGCTGCAAGGCCAGGGTCCCTGTCACTGCTGTCCTGACTGAATTCAAGGAACTGCCCTCTGCCTCTTTCAAATTCCCACTGGGGATTCGGTTGGACAGGGTGCCAAGGCTGTGTTGAATTCAGTATATAGCCCTACTGATGTCAGCCAAAATGAAAACCCGTATTTGCACTGAGCGCTCTCCGTGCATACTTGGTGCTTGCTCTGTTTTTGTGAGGAGTTTCTGGCTGCAACAAGTAGAGGAGCACCAAATGAGCATCGTTGAGGTTGTTTGGGTTACAGATGCCGTGTGCTGCTGTTCTGTTTCCGTATTCATCCTTGCTGTCAGGATTCCAGTATTAGCCAGTGCTGGTGCGTGCCAGAGAGCTCAAAGCTGGGTGAACCATGCAGCAAAAAGGCTCTTGGTCTCTTTCTCTTGAAAGAGATTGAATGACTGCGGAGGCTTAACTGGGAAGAGGTGAGAGCAGAGGACGAGATGAGGGGTGTTTTCTCATCAGCGTGGCTACATACCGCCTTCAGTTTGACTTGGACGTTTGCTCTTGGGTGCAAACTGCTGAGGGAGTTTCTGTGGCCTAGTAGGTAGAAAGGACATTCTCTAATATCCCATCTCTAGAAGGACAGAGGATGGTTCCCCACCCTTGCAGCACATTTGCCCAATTATGTGATCAAAACAAGAGCCGTTTTGAATTTACCAGGACAATAGAGGCTGCGTTTGTGACTCCTGAATCCTGCTCCCAGCTGAAAAAAACCCTTTATCAATTTAGTAATTGTAGAGGATATAAATTAATGCAGAGGAAGGAAGAGAAACTCATTCAAAAGCACAAGTGGTGGGAGTGAAAAGGTGTTTTACACAAGCACAGCTCCTTTAACCACAGATTCTTTGCTTCCTGGAGCCATAGGTGCCTGCTACATTGTGCTGCACATCAGCCAGGAGATCTTGATCATCTTTTTCCTGCCTTCTAGGTAGATTTTGTGGTGACAAGATCCCTGAACCAGTAATCTCCACGGACAGCAGGCTGTGGATCGAATTCCGGAGCAGCAGTAACATCCTGGGCAAAGGTTTCTTTGTGGTCTATGAAGGTACAGCCCTTAGCTAGAAGAGATTTGTCGCGTTGCTCGGAGCAGCCAGAACAGGATGCAAGGGTTTATGGGATCAGCAGGAGTTCTGCTCCATCGCATGGTTAGATACAGCCTCCTGCTCTTCTTTTTATGGGAACTGGCAGATTTTGCGGGATGTTTCAGCAGACAAGGCATGGTTCTTCCAACTAGATCATCACATTTGGAGGGGGGGGTGGGGTGCGGTGGGGGAAGAAGATTGCAGCACAGAGCAATAGTTTCTATTCATAGATCAGGTTCTGCTTCCTTAACCAGCCCCTGCAAGCAGCAGTGCTGAATGTAGCAGGAGTTCCTTCCAGTAATTTAACAGGCAAAGTCCTGTTTCAGATTGTATATTTTATATCACTTAATGCGGCTGATTTTGGTGTTATTTTTTCTCAAATGGAAAGATTGTTCTTTGGTTTCTCCCTTGTATGTTTTACTTACAGAAGATTAGAAATTAGAAGTATGTCAGATCTTCTGCAGGTCAGGTACTCTGAAAATTTGCATGGCCCTGGGATGCTGAAACTGCTTTAGAGAAGGAACGATACTACCAAAGATGTTAACAAATCAGTAACATCCCTTCTCCATATATGCTTGTTTTTTACAATAATTATTCTAAAATGTATTTAAGGCCTTTATTGTTCTCTGGGCAGCAGGTGTTTTCTTAGAAGTACCAGTGTTATCAGCTGTGAGGTTGACTGTTGCATCATCTTTCTGCAGCCGCAGGAACAAGCATGATGACACTGGGAGCCCAGTGCCCAAGTGTCCAATATATTCATGAATAATGATACTAACAGAGGGAAGTGAGGAAAACAGGACCGTTGGGGGAGTGCAAATAAAGCATATGGGGATTTCACAACAGTATGGGGCTGACAAATCTGTTTCACAGGAGAAATATCTGGTTTGTGCAAGTATTGTTGCCCCAGAGACAGAGGTAGTTTGCCTGACTTTTCTTTTTTATGTCTCTCCTGAGAAGCAGCTGTTGCTTGGACCATGTGGTTTGTAACAACCCTTCTATGGTAGTTTGTTGGAATTAGAGGCGATCAAATGAGTGTGTTTATAATAGACTGGTTTATTTTGGCTTATTTCTTTGGTGGGCTAGTCAGCTTTATTCTTACAGTAGGTTATTTCCCAGTGATACCTGCTCCAACTTAAAACGAAAAAAAAAACTATAAAGTGAGGAGTATTTTTGGGAAGCAACTTCTCATATGTTCATCACATGTGTTAATATGGCATCATGCTTCATATTGCTAAATGGTATTAAAGTGAAAAAAAATTACATTAGCTACCTGCCAAAGTCACTTTGCAAAATTTTATTTTCTCTTGCTAATTTTCTGTATTTCATGTTAATTAATAAATGACCTCTAAAGGTTCAGTAAACATGAGCAATATATGTTTGACTTGACTTTTGAGGAGAACAAATGAAAGTGGAATGTGCATCTAGTGGTCAGACTTTGCATACCTCTGACTGTTCGTATTTTCCTGCCTTTTCAAGACTCTGGTGTTTTATGTAACCCTTTTCTCCAAGAAACTTCCCATTGGAAAGGTATGGAGTCTATGGCTAAGTCTGAGAGCAAGCAGAGAATATCACGGGTGGAAGTCAGCTCATACTGCAGGAACAGTGATGGCCCATTGCGTAGTTCTTCTCTCAGCTCAGCTTCCTCTTGCCAGAGCAGCAGGTAGTGAGATTATCAGCATCTCTCTCTATAACCGATTTGCTAAAATGGGAGTGTTCCCAAAAATCTTCCTCAATCCCTATTTCCCTCCGATGCAAGCTCTGTTAACGGCTTGTTTCTTCCCTCCACTATCAGATAGCTTGCCCAGCTGTTTTGTGTCTTCTCTGTCTAGCAATAAGGATACTGTTTATTTCCAGGATGGATTACCCCTGAATGTTCAACAGTCTATCAATTTTTGTCCAAAAACTCAGTTGCTGTTAGTTCCTCTTTTTCCTTTGAACTCTTCTCCCTCATGTACTAAAAAGCCAATGTGGATTTTAGCACTGCTTCTCTGTCCTCTGCTTTAGTGAGAGTGCACGTAAACTCTTCTGCATCTGAACTTTGCTGAGAGCTCTGTGGGTGAGGACTAATTTTTGTATTTGGATTCCTCCAGGTCTTGGCCCTGAAGTTTTCAGCAGATGGGAGAAAAGAGGCAGAAGCATGTAGCCACTTGATAGGAGAAGTACTTAAACCTAAATGACAGTTAATGTAGTGAAAGTGTCCTCGTAGTTCAGTGGTATTGTTCCTTTTCTTTCGTTAGATTCAAGATGGGAAGATGCTGGTGGTTTTGACCTACAGCACTGCTGGCAGCCCTGAATTTGTCATCGTTATTGTCTTCTCAGGCTCTGTCAGCAGATGTTCTTCCCATTTTGCAGTAAGGCTCTTCCAGTATACTTGGTGTTCAGCTGAATTTCAGTGTGGACTGTTACGTTGGATAGAGAAAATACTGTTTGCTGGCTGACAGTTTTATGGCTGTTAAAAAAACCTGTCTGTTCTCTACTCCTGTAGTCCTCTTTCTGTTAGATGGGAGAGGCAGTTCTCTAAAGGGTTCCTCAGAGGTTCTGTCTAGCACCACTTATAGCTCTGAATAGATGAGCTCAAACCACAATCTAAATTGTGCTCTGCAGCTGAATTTTGGGTGCAGCTATTTGGTGGTGCCTTAGCACTGATTCTCTGAGAAAGAAGTTAGCACTGCGCTAGTGAAACCGTGCTTTTAACTCGGTCACAGTTAAACGTTGAAAGCTTACAAGGCAAAACCAAGACAACGTTACCCAATGCAAGCAATTTCCAAGACACCGTAGGGAGAGCCACATCTGAATTGCTAACACAAAGTATTGTGGGGAGACCCCAGGGGTGAAGATGGTTGATGTCTGGCAGGTGTCGTTGCAGTGCCATTTCTCTTGTACTTACTGTCAGTGCTTTTTGTTTTCTTGACTTAAAACACAGCCAAAACAATCATATGTAATCTATAGATACACGTGTCTTGCATCACGGGCTAAAATAGGTTTTAGCCTGTGATCTTGATTTCATTTGTTACATAGTCTTGCAGACAATTGTGCTGAACTGCTATTGTCATTGAGGTCTCCTCTAGTTTTGTATTAAACTACATTTTAATTAATTTTTTTGTTCTCATTCTTTAAACTTACTCATTCTTGTATTTAGCACGAAACTTGATTTTTCATACACAGCAGTCAGCCTGATGGTCTCCCGGTGAACAGCTCAGCTCATGCTTGTTAATATTGCCATCATGTGGCTAGATTAGATTTGCAACTGGTTTTTATTTCCCTTTTTTTTTTTTTCTCAGGTCCTTAGTGCTGGTAGCAGGTTTTAAGCAGTTATGAAGGTGGCTGGGGGTGTGAAACACACAAATCCGTAAAAAATTCTCTGTCCCAGTGAACTCACCTTCTAATGATATTGGCACAGCGAGACAGGAGCCACTGTCACTGAGAGAAAAACATTAGGCTTGTAAAAACTTCCATGATTTGTGTGTTGCCTTTGTGTAACAAATGGTATTGATACAGATTTGAACAAGGGAGAAGGCGGAGTATGGAGCTTGCTTTACCTAAGGAAAAAACTGCAATCTCGTGGTTTTGCTGTTTGTTTTTTATGAAGCTATTTGCGGTGGAGAAATTCACAAAGATGCTGGCCAGATCCAATCTCCCAATTACCCAGATGACTACAGACCTTCCAAAGAGTGCATCTGGAAGATCACAGTTTCTGAGGGCTTTCACATAGGGATCACATTCCAAGCCTTTGAGGTGAGAAATGGCATTGTATATTACATTACAGATGTTATTTTGCCTCTGTAAATCCTTTAAAATTAAGAAGCTGTGTAAATAATAAATAAAACCAAATCTCTTTTGAATACTTAAGAATATAATTTCTCCTCACCAGAAGTTTGCTCAGGGGTTTTGAAACCAAGTTCTAAATAAGATGAGTTTTCAAAAACTGTTACTCTAGACAGAAAGAATTAGAAGAAGCACAAAATTGTTGATGATATTAAGTAGGGACTCACAAGTCTTTAAATTTTCACTCTGGTCAAATGAAATTTAATGGTCACTATCTAGGCAAAAAACTCCTGCTGTTGTTGCTGGGGCTTGGCAGATTGCAAGATGTTTGTGACTCTCCAAAGAAGCATCGTGTTCCCAGATGGCAGACAGGCTTTAAAGAGCTCAGAAGAGGTTTTCTCCTACTGGTTATAGGATGTCTTATGCTTTTAGCTAGGTGCCCAGTGACCTGTTTCTGATTACTGATGTATAAGTAATGGATAGAAGTGGACGGGGTGGGGATTGGTGCATAAATCCCGTGTATCCCATAGCCTCCTCTGGCTTGTGTACACTTACTGTGCTTGTCCTGGAAAAGGCTGACACCACTGCCTCCTAGGTGACCCCAAAGCTATTCCTTGAATCTTTTTGTTTGTAGTTGTTCTGCTCTGTTCCTTACAGCTTCTCATGGAAGAGCAGCTTGTAGATACTCAGATACTCAGAGGATAGCCATAGAACTGAGATGTGCCTCCTGCTCCTTCAGCTGCAGGAGAGCTCAGTGGCAGTCTTGAGGCAAGTACCTAGTTGTGACTAGTCATTTGGGACACTCCATTGGAAGCTGATCTCTGGACAAAGTCTAACTGGGTAGCCAGGCTGACTCAGAGCACTCATACTGGTGAGCTACAGGCACCCCCTTTTCCCATTCCAGATTGAATGGCACGATGCATGTTCTTACGACTACCTGGAGATCCGAGATGGCCTCACTGAATACAGCCCACTGATTGGTCACTTCTGTGGCTATGAGAAGCCAGAAGATATCAAAACCAATTCAAATACAGTATGGATGAAGTTTGCATCTGATGCAACCATCAATAAAGCAGGCTTTGCAGCAAATTTCTTTAAAGGTATGTGATCTAGCACCTCTCAAGGTCAAAGCTGGGGACCATTCATCCCTTAACATACTGCCATCCCAAAGTGATCAGTCGCCGTTGTATCTACTTGTAGTTAAGAGCTGTTAGGCTTGTCTGTACAACCACCAACGTCAAGTTTATGTACAAATTGCTTCGAGAGTGTGGAGGGGTCCTTGTATTGCACAGCTGAACAGAATGTGACCTCCATTTATCCATGCCAGGGGACACTGACATTTTCAAAGAAGGTACTATTACTGCACAGAGTGTAAAAACAACTCTCTGCTTAAGTCCTACTCCTCTGGAAACCTCTGGAGACAGGGTAAATTTGAATGGAAGTAGAATCCCAGGGAAAGTTTCTGAGTGCTTTAGGAGACAAATGTGTTCCTGGACTGGGATCCTCTGCAGGAATATGCGAGTAAGAGCTGGACCCAAGACATGGTCCTTTACCAGTAGCTTGGTGACTTGATAGAGGCAAGAACTAAATATCCAACTACTTGGGAAAATACCTGTGGGTCTGCTGTGAGGTTGGTAGTCATGTTTCTCTTGGGTACAGTGGCAGTTGTACAGAAATAATAGCTGCAATGCCAGTATTTGAATTGCATGAGTCCTTTATTTATTTCTGCTTTAACTTTTGTCTTGCATAAAGGGTAACATGATCTATTTGGATCTCTCAATTTTACAGGACAATGTACTCTGAATTAAACTCAATTTCATGAGCTCGTTAAGAAATACAACAACAACAAAAAAACGTGGCCTAATCCCCTTTGCTCTGACTAGTCTACCACATGAGTTCACTTATTCAGCATTCAAGTCATAAGGCTTCATAATTTATAACCCATACTTCTTACTCCGTGCATCTATGCACAAACACAAAAAACTAGTTAAATAAAGTTTAATTCACAAAGTACTTTGTCCTGTAAATTTGAGAGATCTTAATGGACCGTGACAAAGGGTGATTGCTAGGTCACTAGCAAATACCATGAGGTCTAATTCCAGTCCCTGAATAACTGTGTTTTCACAGTCCTTAGACTTCCTTGTTTAAATTTCTCAAGTTCCATAAAGACACAGAGAATACTTCTTCCTAAGGGCAAGTTGGCTTCTTTCAGGAGCTGACAGTGCAGGCTGACTGTGGCAGAGGTGTGTTCCAGGAATTAGCACTACATGGAGACTTCTTGGCCTGCAGCTAGTCATTCTCTAGAATCTGAGGGTCTCCTGCAAGTATGTAGGGGAAGGAAGTTACACACCTGAGCCTGGGATGATTTTTGTGTAATGCAGATAGTAAAAAATAAATTTATTTCCTTTTTATGTAAAAAATACATAAACATGCACTTCTAGTACAATTTCAGATACAGATACCGTCTGTGGAGTTTTTGCTGGCAGACTAGGTCTCGCAGTGTCTGCTCAGTCTTCACATATTTGAAGCAGAAATCATGTAGCTTGTGGGTGGTTAGACTGTTGCTAAGTCCATGACAATAAATCCGGTGGAGGAGCAAAGTGTATTTGCTTAGACCAAGCACCACAGTAGCCATAGCTACACAAGTTCTAGCCAGCTTGTGTTGTGGGCAGAGCTGATGCCAGTTTGCAAAAGCTGGGTAGTCGTACCTGCAGGTTACATGTGGATTTTCAAACTGGGATCTGAAGTCTGCAGCCGGTATTCCTGTATCCTGAGTGACTGACTACCAGCCACTCCATGAACAAAGTAAATGAACAAATTTTATGGCTCTGCAGGCACTCTTCAGACTGCCACCCATAGCTGATTGAGCAATGGGTCATCTTGGCCTTAATGAATTATGAAAGGAATAGAGCTTCAATTACATGTCTTACAATAGAAAAGAAGATAATTCAGTTTTTTTTAAAAAAACATAGTTAAGGATGGGATTGAATGTTATGCTTTGTGAGAACTTGCAATAGTAACTTCTAATTTTTCAGAGAAAAAACCCCTGCAAACAGCTTAGAGAGAGTAAGACATCTCAGAGAGGGTCTCAGATTGGTCACATCCAATGTTAGACAATGTTAGGAAGACATGAAGAACAATTAACTCATGTCCATCCCATCATCTATATCTCAAGGGAATGGGGGAATCTGACTGTGAGAAGGCTTGTCAGGAAAACAATGTGAAGAGGAAGAGAATAGAAGGGACCTGCAATTATGACCTAGTCAAGACTGTTCCTGTTTGATCTAGATAGTAGTAACTGTCACCAGAACATTACGTTGGGTGTAGGTGTCAAGGTGTTGGCAGTGGGAGACTGAAGGTGATGCTCCATGCCAGACAGATGGTTCAAGTTGGCTCTGTAGTGGACCCCGTGCAGGACACAGCTAAGCCCATCAGTTGAGCTGTTGAGTTGAAAACATGTTTAAGAAAGGTAAAAAATTATGGGGAGAGAGAGAGAAAACAGGTGAGAAACAGCAGAGGTAACACCAAGGTCAGATGAAGAGAAGATGGAGGTGCTTCATGGCTGAGCAGATATTCCCTTCAGTGTGTGGAGGACCCATGCTGGAGCAAGGGGAAAGTATGAGAGGGAAGGAACAGCAGAGTCGTGTACTGACTGTAGCTCCCCGTCCCCTCTGTGCCTTTGTGTGCTCATGGCTTTGCTGAAGGGACTGAGTGTAAACTGTGGTGATACAAGGTGGGAGTCTGGAGTGAAGCTGAGCCTGGGAAAGAAGGGCAGAAAGGTGTTTTCCCTGAATGTTTTAACATTTGTTTATTTTGTTTTCAGTTTTTATTTCCTGACTTCAGAGTCTAGGGTAGCAAGACTTCATGTGTCAATGAAGAGGAAGAACTATTTGCATGTTCTTCAAGCTCCCTTGCTGCACCCCGCTCAGTGGCATATGGCCTCCCACAGCTCCGTTACCATGGGCACAATAATGGGCTGGGTCTTGGTAGCTCAATTCACTCAAGAGCATGAGGAATTTTTAAAAAAACAAACCAAAAAACCAGGGGCAAATGAGCATAAATTGTAGTGAAGTCTTTCCAGGAGACCATGTTTTTCTGCTCCTGTCTAGAAAAAGCACTCCTACTTAACAGTAATGGCAGCCCTTTCAGGTTTTGCTGGTAGGAGTGCTTTAACACTTGCGGAGTTCGCTGCAGTGCCTGCTCTGTGGGTTCAGCTCATCGCCAGTGCTCCGGCCCTTCTGTCCAAAAGTGTTGCCCAAGGAATATGAGGTGGTTGGAGTGGTCAGGGAAGTGTGACATGTTCTGGTTTTCCCCTGACAGAGATGGATGAATGTTCTCTGCCAGACAATGGCGGGTGTGAGCAGCACTGTGAGAACACACTAGGCAGCTACAAATGCACCTGCGAACCTGGCTATGAATTGACAGCTGATAAAAGGAGCTGTGAAGGTGAGTAACCTACAGATTGGGGCATCTGTTTATAGGACAGCTGCTACGGTTAATAATGAAACCAAACAAGCTCAGTGATGATTTTCCTTGCCACTATATTATCTTTGTTTCTGTTTATATTCCCCCAGCTGAAAATTTTCTTTTTGTCAACATTTTCCATTGAAAATCAAGTTTTAGTTGAAAAACTGAAAATATATCAACCATCCCTAAAAACAGTTGTCCTTCCTGGCCAGGGATTGCTGTTCAAACCAGGTGTTCCGTGGTGCAACATAAGGGGGGCATTACAACCTGACAGTTGAGTAGCCCAGAGGTATTGCAATCCAAGGCTAGTTTGTTGTTTTGGTTTTTTTTTTAAAGAACTTTCCATTGTAGAATAAAACATCAATGTTTTGCCAGCATGAAAAACAGACACTCTCCATGCTGAGGAGTCAATTCCTTTCTTCTGTTATGGGGAAAAAACCCTCCAAGTCTTCATTAGAATCTGTGTCTGTCAGCTTTCTATTTATACAATTAGTCTCACGCAACAGGTGTTTGCTCCCACCAACACCACAGTTGTTAGTGTGGTGAGAATCCACCCACTGTTCCTGTCTCATAGCTCTGCCTTTCAGCTGGGCCTTGTAGGAACTCCACACACTGTGAGTGGTGCTCTCAAGGTCACCCAGTTTGCCCTGACTTCTGCTTTTGTTTAGCTGTTGGGGGAAGGCTACTACCAACTTAGTGAGGGTACAATTAGATGAGTGCAAAAGGCTTTTGGAAGCTTTACTTAATTTTTTAAATAATCTCTTGCAATTTTGAGTAAGCCAGTTGGTATAACTTGGCAAGCATTTTTTGAACTTCAGTCTTAACCTCTTGTTTTAAACTTCATTTGTGGGCGATACAGGAGGATAGCCTTTGAAATTGTAGTGAAGTACATCAGAGTAAATTGCTTTTGTTTATC
>NW_010407689.1:26744-33052 GCF_000710305.1 Buceros rhinoceros silvestris | reverse complement strand
GGAGTAAATTGCTGTGGTTTATCCAGACGTTCCTGCTTGCTACCCTTTTTGTATTGAAGCTGCTCCATTGACTTAGTTCTCTTAATACAAAATGCTGGGGACAAGATGTAGGAAGCTTTTGTCCCTGTGGGTTTGGAAGATGTGGCTGTATCTCATTACTTCCAACAAACAGCAAGAAAAAATTGCTTCATTGGGAATAGAATTTTCCAGCAAAAGAGCAAACTAAGGTTGATTGCTTTGAGGTAAAAGCCATGCCCTCAAACAAGAGGATGAAGGTGGTATGGCCTGAATTTTTAAAGAAAATGGGATAATAAAACTAAATCTTTGGCTTTGTCTTCAATTTTCCCTAGAGGACAGGCAGTCCATATCTAATAAGCCACTGAAGATTTGACATGGATGTCTTCCCCGGGATTTGATTATCTTCTGGTTATTCCATTACTGATAAACTTGAAATAATAAGGTTTGTAGGAGTGAGTGCAGGTGAATTTACCAAGCTGGCATTTACTGTGCATGTCAAGTCAACTGATCCACAGTAAGCCTGAGGCTATAGAGTAAAAAGGAGATCAGTCTTACACACTTTCAGTGGCTCTCAGGGCCATAGCCTGGCTGTGTGTGTGTTTCACTGGTGGGTTATAGCAGGTGAGGTTTCTGTCTTCTTTGCAGCTCCCAGCATTTTAAACCTGTCCTGGAGGCTGGGATTTGGAAAGTGCCACCAACCAGGATCTGGTTCATTTTCTAGCTAACAGTGCAGCCTAGTCTGTGTCTGAACAGAACCAAATAAAACTTGTATTCATTTATTGCCTCTCCAGCTGCCTGTGGGGGCTTCATCACCAAGCTCAATGGGACCATTACTAGCCCTGGATGGCCCAAGGAATATCCTACTAACAAAAACTGCGTCTGGCAGGTGGTGGCTCCAGCCCAGTACCGGATCTCTCTACAGTTCGAAGTGTTTGAGCTGGAAGGCAATGATGTACGTAACCAGTCCCTGCATCCCAGAGGTGTGACTATTGGATAACTCAGAACTGGATAAATCCTTGGGGTACAAGGAGAAGACTCTGTCTTACTGGTGGAGCTTCTGGTTGTTTCCCTGCCCTTCATATGATAAACAGTACCAGTGATTATTCTCCCTGAGGTCTGGATCTGCCTTCTCTGTGGAGTGGAAGGATTGAAGCTGTCCTGTTGTAAATGGGCTTCTTTTCTCTACCAGTTTTGAGTAATTGTTGGTGTTTTTTGTCCCTAACAAGTATCCTATCCCCCCCTTCCCCGGAGCTGCCTTTGCAGAAAAATAATTGGAAATTAACAATGAAGTAGAGTTAGTTCTTCAGGGATAAAATAACCAGTCAGAGTCTGTTCTCTGACCTGCCAAGGGCAGGGTGAAATTTGAATGAAGCATTCAGGTCTCACTTCCCCTATGTAAATGGGAGCAGTGGCTCTTCTTTAATTCAGCAGGCTGCCAAAGTTTGTTCAACACTGTCAAGTTCATGGATAAGGTGGGAGTAATTATTTTAGCTAAATTAAATGGAATCTTTGCTATTCTGATAAGCACACCCGTGCTTTAAGACCAGGGCAGCAAGGGAAGGGGGTGAGAACACTGACAGAGGAGAATCTGGGCAAGTTAGGAGCATGTTTCACATAAGGCTGTTTTGGTTCTCTCAGTCAAGCCTCTGTCCCCTTCCTCTGAAATGCTCTAAGTCCATATAGCTGAAAAATCTCCTCTCTCGGCAGGTCTGTAAATATGACTACGTTGAGGTTCGTAGTGGATTGGCTTCTGACTCCAAGCTGCATGGCAAATTCTGTGGCTCAGAGAAGCCTGAAGTAATCACATCGTATGGCAACAACATGAGACTGGAGTTCAGATCAGACAACACGGTCTCCAAGAAAGGCTTTAAAGTTCACTACTTCTCTGGTACGTGGCTGTATTCTTTCACTTGGTTAGTTACATCTGAAAAGCACGGTTACTCTGTGCTGTGTCAAGTTTCATCTTGGTTTCTCAGTGCAGTGTACAGTCCAGTTTCATAGTGTGATGTCAACAAGATGCAATGATTTCCTCAATGCCTCCAGTCCTTCCACAGCAGGAAGCAATGGGGAACCTGATCCTAGAAGTTATTTCTGTCTCTGGACTCATTAAAGAAAAGCTTTTTCCTCTGAAACTAGGAAAGTTAGGAAATTTCCAGAAGTCTTCTATATAGCAATCCTTCCCATCAAAGCAGTGCATGCTAGTGGAAGTTTCTAATCCATTGTTCTGAACCCTTTGTAGCTCTTAGTATCAGTGATGTACCTTGTAGGCAGGCGGTTCGGGAGGTTAACTGTACATCATATGGAAGTGGAAATTAAATTTCATGGACCTAGGAGTATTAACGTTTTTGAGGAGGATGATCAGGCAAAATAGCCTTGAATTAAGACAGCTGCAGGGCAGAATCAGGGCTAGGGGTTCGGCTTATTGAATCTAACAGGAGGAAGGATGAGGTGAGGTATGTTTCAGCTAGAAATACATTTGGGAGTGAGAAGACAGATGAGGTTAATAAGGTCCAGGGAGGTTATTGGCCCAAGAAAAATTGGAGATAAACCACTCATAAATTAAATTGGACTGGAAACTATGAGCAGATCCTGTGCTCAGAACAGTGAGATTCAGGAATACATAGTCCTGAACACAGAGTGAACATCCACTGGGTCATATTTCAGCTTCAGGTAGCAGCTCATACCTTAGATCCTCTTCTCTGTCTGGCTGCTTTTGCTCTTGGAGAGTCCTGTTTAAAGACGGAGACTTATCAGAGCATGTAGAAACCTGAAAATATAAATCTTGCCAGTAGATTTTTGCCTAGGCTAGTGAATTTATGTGATACTTTTCCTGGACTCTGCTCTGAAAGAATGAGACATTGCTATAGGATCCTTTTAAATAGGAGTCTTTAACCATTCAAAACCTACGCTGTGTAACAAAACACATTTGTGATGCATTTTACGGAGTGAAAGAGAATTGTATCTGGACTAAAAAGCTAGCTGGATGAATCCAGCAGCAGAGGTTGGAGGTTTGCACTGGTACGTGCATACGGGACTCCCAGCTGGTGACTATGGTAGTCTGTTTCTCACTGTCAACTCGGTGTTTGTCGGTTTGATCCTGCCCAGACAAGGATGAATGCTCCAAAGACAATGGTGGTTGCCAGCACGAATGTATCAACACCTTTGGGAGCTACGTATGCCAGTGCAGAAACGGCTTCATGCTGCATGAAAATGGCCACGATTGTAAAGAAGGTGAGGTCCCCAGTCCCTGCCCTCAAAAAAGACAAGGTGCTTCAATCATGGTTTGAGCCTGGTTGCATCCTGATGGTGTTGGAATGAGTTTGTACAGCATACCAGCCTCGGGCACTGAAAAAGCCCCAGCTAGCTGAAAAACTACCTAGAAAAAAGAAGAAGATGGCTTGTTTTCAGCTGGATCGTTCCACAGTCTGTCCCTCTATATAGCTGTGGGGGATGGACAGGGTGGGGGCAAGAAGTTGGACTACAAAAGGACCAGTTGCAGGTGATCACCACTCGACTAGTTAACTGCTGCTTTATTTAATTATTGGGTTTGAGTCAGAAGAGAAAGGATGAGCTGATCTAACCACGAGCTGCTGCCAAAATTACCTTTCTTCCTGCCCCCCTAGCCCTGCTGTGTGCTGCCATGGCCTTCCTGTGTACAGTCTCTCACTGTGTATGGTCTCTGGTCCTCGTCTGATCTCTCCATGAGCTGATTCAGCTTTCCAAGTGGGCAGAACAACTCAAGGCTGAGATAGGACCAGAGTTAACACAGTGGAGGGGTTGGACACCGTGTCACCGGGAAAAGGGCAGGCAAGATGGAGGAGCAGGAGAATTCATTTGGGAGGGAGGAGGTAGATGAGGTTAATGAAGTCCAGGGAAATGAGACGGTCTGTTTCACCAGCCACCAAGTTAGCTCAAAACTGTATAGGACAAACCCACCAGAACTACAGAATAATACTAAAATGAATTGTTCAGTGACTAAAGCCTTCACTGTTCCTGCCTTATTGAGGGTCATGTTGAGGAGCATGTAGGATGTTACTGGTTTCCATGTGAGACCTGTCTAGATGTATTTCTTGATCTCTCCCTCTCAAGCTGGTTGTGAGCACAAGCTGAGTGGTGCGGAAGGAACAATGAGCAGTCCAAACTGGCCTGACAAGTACCCCAGCCGAAAAGAGTGCACCTGGGACATCTCTGCGACACCTGGCCACCGAGTTAAAGTAGTGAGTAACCACTGAATGGGCGTGCGAGGGGAGAAGCAGGCTGGATTGTGAGGAGCTGACTTTTCCCTGCCACTGTGTAGTGGGAGGTTGATCCCCGTAGGTCCTGTGCGGGGTGCTCAGAGGAGAGCATCCTGGGAGGCTGCCCCTGGCCTGCAAAAGGGCAGAAAGTCTCAGAGGAACATGAGGCAGGGGTAAGGCAGCTTGCAGGAGACTCCAGCAGTTGACAACATCCAGCAGAAGCAGTGCTCTCTGTTAACAGACGGTATAACAAGCCTTCCTGCCGCTATCCCTCTCTTGTGACCCACTCTCTTGGAATCATCTCTGCATAAAGATGGTGGCAGGACCAGTCCCCTGCTCCTCTGAGGGAGAAGCGTCAGGGCCATTTTACACCACGGCCTGATGCGTATGACAGGACATGCCCAAAGCTGTGCAGGTGGCTCATGCACTGGGGAAAATAATGCCTGGATCCCTGTGCTCAGTGGAAGTAGTGCTGAAGAACTGCCCGTCTAATGTGCTAGACAGGATTCCTGGCAGGGAAATAGGAGTGGCGGTTGAAAACTGTTGTCATGCATCTATGTGAGGAAGCAAAGCTAAGGCTACACAGCACATTCATACAAACTTCTGAGCTTTGCCAGCCTGAGATCCCTCTTGTCTGAAAGTGCACTATTCTGATTTAGTTTGTGGGACAGGTGTACTATTTAACCTGCTTCTCACTTAGCATTCAGTCCTCTGCTAAATTGCATACTCAGTTTTACAAGTGTCTGTCTTAATTTTCCATATTCTTGCTGTAGACCTTCAATGAGTTTGAAATTGAGCAGCACCAAGAATGTGCCTATGACCACTTAGAAATGTATGATGGGCCCAACAGCAAGTCACCTATCCTTGGCCGCTTCTGTGGCAGCAAGAAACCAGACCCTGTAGTGGCTTCTACCAACAGGATGTTCCTCAGGTTTTACTCTGATGCTTCTGTGCAAAGAAAAGGTTTCCAGGCAAAGCACAGCACAGGTAAGCTGGTTGCCTGCCAATACTCCAGTGTGATAGGTTGTCCTTCAAATCTCACTTTGTTTACCAGGCAAATGAGACACGCTCTTCTCCCAAATAAGTTTAGTTTGAATTTTAAGTAGTTGTAAATCGTGCTAACCAGTTCCCAGACCATTATTGGCACCGTACCGTAAATGCCAACTTCCTTATCAGCTCAGAGGTTTATTGATGTCAGTCATCCATGCTCGGGTCTTTTATTTAAATTGGAGGTGTTTGGTTCAGGAGCCAACACATTCTGTTCCTCGTCAGCCCTCAGAAAATGGGGTGGTGCAACTTAGCCTGTATATTGGCCCACACAGGGAGCAGACTGTTTATGGTGGAAGCATGTGATGTGGACAGACACAGCAAGCGTCATCTTCTATCTGTGCCAGCCTAGAGAAGGTGTACCAAAGTTCACTTTTTTGAAATCCCTGCTACTGTAAACAGATAAAACGCTCTGAGCAGCAGGGCATGAGAGTCTGGTGAAGAGGCATCTTCCTTATGGGCATGATGCATGGGGCTACCTTTGTATGATGCGTAAGCAGAAAAGGATTGCTTTTGTGCTCGATTTTTGTAACATACTTCAACTTACTGGTGGTAAAAAAACGCTCTGAGCAGCAGGGCATGAGAGTCTGGTGAAGAGGCATCTTCCTTATGGGCATGATGCACAAGCATGGGGCTACCTTTGTATGATGCGTGAGCAGAAAAGGATTGCTTTTGTGCTTGATTTTTGTAACATGCTTCAACTTACTGGTGGTAAAATACCTGCAGTTAGATTTTCAGCTGCAGGGCAAGTGCAAAGAACAGGTTAAGTCTTCCTTTTAAGCAATTACTTTATAAAATAACACATTTTTCCAGAGCATAATGTGGCAGGAACCCCATCCTGCCAGTTTTGACTGATTGTCACTTTCCTTTCATGTTCTGTACCAAAAGGGCCAAGCATCTCTGTGCTGTGTTGGTCAATGGATTCATAGGTGACTGGAGGATTCACTGGTACGGTGAATCGGTGCAGTGGTTAACTGCCTTGCTCATCGTACATGCACTTCTTGCTGG
>NW_010407689.1:13868-26576 GCF_000710305.1 Buceros rhinoceros silvestris | reverse complement strand
AGCTGGCCCAAAATTGTGATGGAGAGTCTTTGTTGTGAGGTAGGGCCTTTGATGAGACTGTGTTTTGTGCTCTTTTCTTCCTCCAGAGTGTGGTGGGCTCTTAAAGGCTGAAGTACGAACTAAGGAGCTGTATTCCCATGCTCAGTTTGGGGACAACAACTACCCAGGTCAAGCGAACTGTGAATGGGTGATTGTAGCTGAAGATGGTTATGGGGTGGAGCTGATATTGCACACGTTTGATCTCGAGGAGGAGGCTGACTGCGGGTATGACTACATGGAAATTTATGATGGTTATGACAGCACTGCACCCCGCCTGGGACGCTTCTGTGGCTCAGGGGTAAGCTGTGGTGGTAGGGATTTCATAGGCATAGCTGAAGGTGGCAAGGAAGGGTCCTCATACCCTTTTCGGAGAAGGGAAGCTCTCATGAACTGGTGATGAGCATACGGTGTATGTCTGGGCTTTGCTCCTTCTGTTGCTAGAGATAACAGCCATTTTATGTGATGCACGGAACTGGACTGAAAACCTTGCTGACTGGATTTCCCTGTGCAGCAGCACAGGACTGCCACACTGCTGTGCCCCAGCCCTGCTGCAAAAGCGTTGTGTAAATGTTGGAAACAGCTTCCAAAGGCCAGTTTCATCCTCAGTCACTACCTGCCGGAAGCCTTTTTGGAGCCATGCTATGGCGAAGGTGTGGGGTGGGGGGAGTTCCAGACCTTCTTTTCGACTCCAGGGTGGCATGATGTCTCCTAGACTGTTATCTATATCCCCATTAAGAGGAGTTACTCTGTTAGCATGAGCAATAGTGTGTGGTATTTAAACCCAGAGGTTTTATGTTTAATTTCTCATGGACTTCATCAATGAAATGGAGAAGGTTCTTACTGCATTTAAAGAGAAACATTCAAGGAGCAGGTGTGTCAGAGCAGTCCTTCAGATTGAGGAAATGGTCAGGAACATAACCAAAGGCATAGCAGCTTGGTGTGAAGAAGTTCAGGGCAACAGGGTAGTAGTCTACATACCTCCACACTGACAAATGGAGAACGGTCCTGCAGAGAATCTCGGGGGAGTTCTAGCAGGTCACAACAATGGGGGAGATAGCAGTGTTATTACGTAAGATATGTGGCTCAGTTATTTTACAAAAAAACAGCTGGAAGAACTGGGATTGTAGAGTGGGCTGGCGTCAGCCCTCAAACATGAAGGGCAAGCACAGAAAGAGCAAGGGAGTGTGCTCAGGAAGTCAGAGCAGGGCAAGAGATACAGAGGGCTCAGTGTTTGTGTTTCCTGGCCAGTCTGTGAGCTTAAATGCTAACATCATAGAGCAGACAGTTATTTATCCTGCAGATTTGACCACTCTGTGCTGTCTTCTTTACTTTCCTGCAGCCTCTGGAAGAAATCTACTCTGCAGGGGATTCCCTCATGATTCGATTCCACACAGATGACACCATCAACAAGAAAGGCTTTCACGCCCGATACATAAGTACCAAATTTCAGGATGCATTGCACATGAGAAAGTAGTTTGACTGTCCTCACAGACATTCCCATCTGAAGACTAAGACATTTGGCTGTGATCTTTGTCTTTTTTCTTTTATTTTTTTTAAGCTTCTGTGCACCTGGCCCGAACCAGTGTACAGTATTTTCTGTAACTAAGACTAAATCCAGTCTCAAAGTTTTGCCTCTGAAATTAATAGCATGACCGTTTCTTGTTAACACACCCAGGACCAAAAATGGTCTTCTAATCGTACCTGCCGGGGCACAAACATTGTATTTTGCACAGCTTGCTGTGGGGCTGAGTGAAGACTGAGACTGAATTAAGAAAAGCCTTCATCTCTTGCATATCCTGTTTCTAGGTGATGTTTTCTAAGCATCCTTAGAATGCTTAGAGCTGTGTGAACACATTTTCTGGAGCAGGTGATGTGGACGGCCACCCAGTAGGATTTTTCTGAAATGACCTTGTGAGTCACCCACTCTCCCCTACCAGCCCAAAATACTCTGTGCAATAAGTGAACAACCAGGTGGCTGGGTCTCCATCACTCCTTCTGTCCCATCTGTTTATTTTCTTGGTTATTATGGGTTGAAGGGTGGACAGGGGCACAGGGATAGTCTCTCTAAGGCTGCTAGCTACTTGGATCATGATGAACGAGAAGGGCCTAGTGCCTTATCTGCAGTAATTATCATGGTGTATGTTCAATGGAAGTATTTTGATGCAGCGGTGAAGGGAAGGGTGGTGTGGAATTGCTGTGGTGGGATGCAAGGCATGACCTTGTAATGGTGGTAAAACTGAACAGCTGGAGTGCTGACAGTATGCTCCAGTTACACTGCCGGGAAAGGCAGCTCAGAGGACTGTGGCAGCAGTTCAGGCCTTATGTTAAATCTCCCCTCCTTAGCCCAACCATGTTTGCTTTCTCATCATTCTTTCACTGCTTCCTTTCCCTAGTACCATTTGCATGTGAGCCCTTCCTCTTCACAGCTGAGCTGCTCTCCTCAGGGGTCCCCACCACAACCTAGGAGTGCTCTGCAACAACAGCCGGAGCATCTCACTGAAGGAAATGCTCGGCAAGATGGTCAGGGTGTCCCTGAGGGACACAGGCCATGCTACAGATCAGCTCTGGTGAGCTCTGGGAACATGTCAAACATGTGCAAACTCCAGGCATGGGACTAGGAATGCAAGAGCTCTGCAGGTTTTTGCTTCCTCCCTATTCCTCACTGGCCTATAGCCCAGCCTCTTAACTTTATGGCAGGGGTGCAAGCAAGGTGGCAACTTAAGCACTTTGAGCTGTAATGCTCAGACATGCTCTGTGTTGCAGTTATTTATGTACAAGGAAGCTTCAAGCCATGGACTTGCAGAATTCACAGGTAGCTTGGCACTTCTTTGGGAAAAAGTAGGGAAGACTGTGCTTTTGGGGGAACTGCTGTAACTGAGCTGTTGGTATATGGGAAGAAAAAAGAAAGAGAAGAAAAAAGTAGACTTTTTTCTGAATGATATTTCTTTAAGGCACTCATGAGCAATTATGAGCTAAAAGCTGAGGTATGTTAGCTTTAATAAAGTATTTATAATCCAAGGATTACTATGTTTACATAACCAATGTACTGTCAGGCTCCAGGGTGACACCTTCTCTCTGGCATATGACTGTGGAGAAGTGTGGGGCCAGTGTCAGGCACAAATGACATTCCTGGAGAAGAGGGCATTTCCAGATGGATAGTAAATATACCCAGCCCTCTCCAGAAGTCCTCCAAGAGAATACGGTCCAAGTATTGTGAATACTAGGAAAGCAAATGCATGAAAATATTTTCTTGCTTAGATCAAGAAAAATCAAGTAATTTATACACACACACAGACAAAAGATTATATGTATATAAAATGTGCATGTAGAAGACCAGTAGTCAAAGCCTTAATAAGTGTCATGTGAACAATACTGTACCATTGACTATAGCTTTATTGCAGGCTGTATAATTATTTCTGGTTTGGTTTTTTAGCTTTTCTTTTTTCTTCTTTTCCAATTTTGTGGCCTCTTGACAGGCAAGACCTCTGATCTCAAGCTGTTTGACCATAAAGGTCTAGGGAAATGAGCTGTTCTAGATGGGGTCTGCATTTGTCCTTCTCTTCCTTGCTCCCGTTCAAGCAAAACTGCAGTGACTCAGGTCTGGACATGACACTGATCCCTGTGAAACATAAGGGAAGTTTCAGGTGGCACGAGCAGTTCAGGTTTCCTGCCTCTCTAATGGGAGCAATGACTGGAGAGAAGTGACTCTAGGAGCTTTCTGTATACTTTAACATCTCTGTTCCACGTTCTGGTAATTTCCCATCTTCCCCAGACTGGTTCATTGCAGATGCTTCAATGTGGTTTGACGGATCTACTACACTTGTTAACTGGAGAGAAGTGACTCTAGGA
This sequence comes from Buceros rhinoceros silvestris, assembly GCF_000710305.1. NCBI lineage: Eukaryota > Metazoa > Chordata > Aves > Bucerotiformes > Bucerotidae > Buceros > Buceros rhinoceros. The sequence goes on along the minus strand of NW_010407689.1, from coordinate 22,688 downwards.
GCTTTCTGTATACTTTAACATCTCTGTTCCACGTTCTGGTAATTTCCCATCTTCCCCAGACTGGTTCATTGCAGATGCTTGCAATGTGGTTTGACGGATCTACTACACTTGTTAGCATTCATGCAGGTGTCTCTTGTGACAGTGTGCTCACAACTGTTGTACTGTGCATTTCAACCAATGATCTATGTAGAATATTTCTGCTGTACTGACTGGGCTTAACAGTCAATAATTCTAAATGTGATGGAAATTTCCTAAGAAAAAAGAAAAAAATGTCAGACCCTTTAAAGGTGTGTGTACATATTCTCGTCTTTGTATGGTTTTATGTTTCACTAACTAAAATAATTTTTTAAGAGGGGGAGGAGTGGAGGATATGGGGGCAATCACAAATGTACCTGTGCGCAGAATGAGTCTCTGCATTCATTAAAGACTGTGAATTCAGTTGCACATTCTGTTGTTTGCATGCATTTACCACTTCCTCAAGGGGAGAAAAATTCTTAATACATTCCTTGTTATGCCAACTGTTGTTTGTGCCTACTGCTAATACTGGGTGGGATTTACTCTCTGCAGGAAGCTACTTTCCTTTGAGCCTTTGGCTTTGTCTTGCCTTTTGCAATCATTTATGAAGTAGGTCAGAGGAACAAGTTGGTCGGCCAGAGGGCTACATCGTTGTGTTTCATGTTCTACACTCGGGCTTTAGTGAGCTGCGATGCAGATCCACTGCAATAAACATTAAGGAACTGCGAATTAGTCCATAAGTAGACTTCAAAAGAGGTGGCTCATTTACTACACCACAGCGTATGACCTGCAGTAGCAGGTCCCAAAAACCCTGGAACGTGAAACTCCTGTGCAGAGGACAGCAGGATGAGCATGATGCAGGTGTTCCTTACTGCAGAGGTTTGTTCTGCGTTCTCACTGTGGCAGCAGAACATTCAGCAGCTAGGCAGCACCTGAAATGCTTTCCTTCCCCTTTCTGTCCACTGCTTGATGTCTACCTTGCTTGCTAAGGATCGTGTCTGTGGACCTTTCAACAGCTCATTTCCAGTTCATGCATGTACCACCACTGAGAACATTTCCTGAGGTGTATGTCATGGCCACTCACACCTTTGTGGTGACTGAATTGCCTCCCAGCTGTTCCCAAAGGCAAAGTAGCAATGGAGATGAAGTAAGGAATAAGCATCCTCCTGTAGCCTCCTGCACCAGGGTATCATGGCACAGCATAACTCTGGAAAGAGCCTGGAGGCTGACAGTCAAGTCACCAGGTAGATATAATTTCCAAAATGAGGGCCAGGAGCCTTCCGTCATGCAGACAGTTACAGCCCAAAGTAGTGTTGAAATATTAGAAGTTATGCAGCCCAAGTGAAGCTGCTGGGAAATATGAGGTAAAATAGGTGGTGTAATATGAACTGGAATCTTGGGTCTTAAACGAAAACGCTGACACTTGCAGTAGAACAGGTTCTTACTGTGTGCACAATACACCAGCAGTATATTTAAAGAATTTTGCAGGGTTATATCTCCCCTGTGTGTTCCCTTCATGTCTCTTTGCACACCCCCTGCCTGCCACCATTGCTGTGTGATGTGGCCAGTCCTCGTTTTCTCTGCTTGTTTCTAGAAACAGGACTTCATTTCCTAGAAATCACCCAAGGACCATCCTGTTACCACATGTGAGAAGCTGAAGGGAATATCCATTGTCTGCCAGGAGATTCTTCAGCTTTTAAAAACAAGAGTGCTCAGTGGTACAGCATACTTCAAAGAACAATGCCTCAGACCAGACAGGCTCGTCGGTCTCAGCAACAAGCCAGCAGAAGTCCTCCACTTTGTCCTGGTGTTTCCAGCAAACATGCTCTGGAATATGAGGTGTGAGCCTTAGAAGGCAAAAGCAGGGTTCCCCTCAGGCTGATTTGTGGTACATACATGCTCTCAAAGCTAGGAGCAGTTTTAATTGCCACAGCGCCAGCAAAGAAGAGGTGGAGTCCCCAGCTTCCCAGGTGTGTGCCAGACCCTGTCCCTGGCAGAGATCTGGCTCTATCAGGTGTTCTGGGACCCAGCCAGGTTGTCTGAGTCAGCCCGAGAGAAATGCTATCATCTCTTCCTCTTTGCAGGTCTACAGTTTGGGTTTTAGAAGCAAGAGAAACTCATCCTAAAGGGATCACTAACCCTGGTGTCGGGCAGTCTGCTGCTAATGGGTGCAGGAGAGAAGAACAAAATGGTGAGTGAGAGTCATCCTGTCGAGTTGGTTGGGTCTTGTTTGGGTGGAAGTAGCAGGGTGATGTCAGAGTGCAGGAGAGGTGAGACCGTGGACAGCTTAGCTGTTGGATTAAAAGCTCCCTGAAAGTGTTTAACCCTCCCATTCTCTGCCCCATCCAGATCAGTCAAGCTTGTTCCTAACTGGCAACTTAAATTTATAAATAGTGAGTTGTACAAACAAATACAGTTACACAAATAACCTGAGCAGAGAAGGGTAACCATTTGTAAATCTGTTATTTAGGTAGCTCCTTCTAGTCAAACTTTTATTTAACCAGCATGCACAGTCCTAGATATAATAGTAAAGTCCATTCACTGTCTTTAACCAAGAAGAAAGAAATAAAATTAATTTACAGCTTTAGAGAAGAGGCAGATATGAAAATCCAAACTCAACCATTAACAGGTCAGCTGTTCACAAAGTTGTGTTTCAGTAAGTTCAAGGAAGGCACAGTAGAAAATTTGTGTTAGAAATGTCTCTGCTATATTTCATTCCCAGCTGGCAGCTTGGATCAGCCATACCTGCACCTCTAAGGAGTTGGAAGGAAATCCTTTTCACTCTGTGCCCAATTGCGAGCTGTTTCTTCATGTTCAGAGGCATTTCCCAACATCTGTCCCATAAGCTAAGCTGTTCGAAGTACTTCCAGTACAATGTCCACAGCTTGCTTGTAAAGACTATCCTCCTAATCAAGCCTCCAGCTGGTGTCTGTAATGGGGGGGATGAATTCTGCATCTTTAAATGATCTCATCCCCTCTTTGGGTTTGCTGTGAATTATGGTCCTCAACAATCAGTGATGTGCTCCTCTCTTAGGCTCAAAATGCAAGCAAGCTATGAGAGATGTAGCTCAGCCTTTCTTCTCAATAACCTGTAGTACCCAGGCTTTTATTGGCAAGTTTTCACTGTGCTGACCTCCTTGTTCTGAAGTAACCAGGCCCTCTGCAGTGCATGGCAGAACTTCCTGCAGTCAGAAAAAGGGCAGCTTTCTGCCAGCTCCCTTTCTACTGGCTTTTTGTGGATGCAGCAGTAATCTTTCAGCCTCTTCCAGAGCACCAGAGCTTCAGTTCCAAGGGAGAGCTCAGCAGCTTTGCTATTTCCCTCCAGTTTATTTAATACTTACGTATTTCTAGGCCTGGCTGGGGTTCTAGAATAACACTGAATCTACATATCTTGAAAGAACCGCTTCATACAGATGTGCATTCTGCTTGTCCCTAGATTATAGGACAGGAAAGGCTCCTGCACTGCTTGTCCTGAAACTAAGCTTCTCCATAGTACTATTCCCAACACTATCACCAGTCCCTGCGGGCAGTCCCAGCTGCCCACAGAGCTCACCGTGTAACGGACCCAATATTGTTTCCAGCAGTAGAGCTGCACCAGCAGAGGAGGTTAAGAGCAGCTTTCAACCATCTCCAAGCCTCTTTCTGCATTCCTCCCAGATGGCAGAGCTTCTGTCCTAGTTGACAGAGAGCATATCTAGAAGAGACTGTTCTGAATAGCTCCCTTTCTTTGTGTGGAAACAATTTTGTCGAGAAGGAGTTAATGTGTTTCTATCATTTTCAGCTGTCCTTGAATCAACAGGAGCAGGCACATGTGATTAGTTTGGGGCTCAGAGGCTGCAAGTGCAAGTCTTTGCTGTTTCACAAGCTACCACTGTATTTCGTCTCCCAAGGCATAGTGGAGTTAAGCAGCCTTACCCTTTCTCACTGGGGAGCTATCAGTGTAAATACATTAAATGGCAAAGCCCTGACTAGTTAGGAGCCCTGCATAAACAATTCAGGCAAACCAGTTCATGTTTCCTTCTATCACTTTGTCAAGAGCATGGCATGGTTTTTGTTTTCTCTTGAGTAAATAGCATGCCTTCCCGGTTCAGCTCAGATGAGTATGTTCTCATGCCATCATTTCCAGTCACTTCGGACGTACCCCTCCCTACCCTGTGCCTGGCCAGGGGCGTATCCCTATTGCTGATACTCAGTTATGATTTTCTTATTTTTCTTTTTTAATTCTCTGCAGGAGACAACATCTTTCTCAGCATTTTACAACACAACTGTAAATTCAGTAAGTACACTGAACAGGATGAGGATCAACTGAACTACTCACCATCGTGTTACCTGTACAAGCTGGGGTTGTGACTGGAAATTAAATTGCTGCTTTTATAGGTGGGTGCTGATAGGGATCTTCTTTGACTGACTGTCCTAATGGCACTGGCATTATATTGTAGCAGTAAGGACAGGTGAGATGCCTAAAGTATCCAGATTCCCACACTTGTGCCTGTTTTCCTGTTTATTTAGCAATGAGCAAATCCAGCAAGAGGTAAGTTTGCTAAGCCTGTAATGCAGCTGCCCCTTCTTCCTGCTCCTTTCACCTAAGGGAATATGAATGTTGTTCCAGATTTCATTTCTGTTCTTTCCTGGTGAGAGAGGGATGTCCAGGCCATTAGCCATCACTGCAGTTATCAGAGGATCCTTTACACATCCTGACACTTAATTAAGATATGTGTGACTGCTGATTCTTTGCTAAAAGGTTTGTCTCTCTTCCCACAAAAATTTGCGGGCATGGAAAGATCTGAGCTTTCCAATCCTATCTTCCTGCTTGCTATACTGTGAAATGTAGTCTCAGTTCGGCACACAGACAATTTCTGGTTTTGCATCTTCCCAGCCAGGGTTCAATGGTATTTTACTGCTGAGTTATAGACAATGAGGGCAATCAGTCCAGCCACAACTAGCCTTAGAATCAGAAAGGACAATTTTTCTGGCTACTGAGTTACTGAAACGTAGATGTAGTTGTGGGTATTGATCATGGCCGTTCTTGACTAAACAGAGCATCTGTTAGCTGCTGGAGCCAGAGGAGACCTGGCTGGCCTGTGGCCTTTGAGGAGGCATGTACACCTCTTGACCTCTGGCCTGTATCCAGAGGCTGCTCCCCACAGCTGTCTGGGGTGGACACTGGATCCTGTGGCTGCAATGGAGCTGGAGCAACGTCAGCTTGAGATGGTGGGTCAGCTTGGTAGAGGGTATAACCAGTGATGCACCTGCTCTCATCACTGCCTGTGTGATGGATTTTCTTCTTGCTGGAGCTCCCTTGTCATTTGGAGTTGGGTGTGGTATTTTGCAGTGGCTAGATAAAGCTAGATGGTTTGGGTTTGGGGTACACCAGATTTACCGCTGCCCTGCACTGCATGCCTTGCATCTGTGAGCCAAGGCACCGATTGATCCTACAGCCAAAGCAGGGCAGGCAGTTGCCTCTAGCACCATGGCGAGGACAGAGAACATGCTGTTGTAAAAGCACGTCTTTTCTTGGGACTTGACACTCCCCTTTTTGCTGCTTTTCCTTCTGAATTGTGCTTTCTCTGGCATATATTTGTTCTTATTTCTTGTGTATGCTCTTTGAGGAAAAACATATATTCCTTCCATTCAGTCAGAGCCATTGTCGGAAGGACCAGAGTTTGGGCTCTTGCTTATGACTGGCAGGTACAGATTATGACCTCAGGGTGCAGCTGGCTGCTCCATGTGTTATAAACCACGTGCTGTTTCTGAAGTCTTGCAGCTGCTTACTCAGCCTCTCTCCTTGCTTGCTTTGTGCGAAACACTTGTTTGTAAATGTTCTATAACCATCTTATTTCTAGACTTCTGCGCATACATCTGGAAGCACAACTGTCCAAGCAGACTGTTCTTCTGGGGTAAGAGTCTGTTTCATTATTTAATCCATTTGATTATGTGGAATGTTGTGCCTCTGAAATAAAATCTCTGCTTCCCCTGTTCATCTCAGTGTGCAGTACAGCTGGCCTGGACACCACTGTTTTGATCCAGGGCTGCAGTTTTGCTCCTCACATTGGCTTTTCTTGCTGTTGCTTGGTAGCCACTCAGCTACTAAGCGCAGAGATAAAGGATTACACTGCCAGCATTTGACCTGACTTTCTGTCTTTGTGAGTTAGTGTGAGCCCTGGATGGTTGGAGTAGCCGCAGGGATACCCTGCTTCCTGGCCCTGGTCCTTGCAGTCATCTTGGCAGCGGTCTGTGTTCTCCAGTGGAAGAACTGCAGCTGGAATCAGGTGACTACCTTCCAAATCCTGGGTGCTTTGCTGCTTCCAAGCATAGATCTCCACATCAGAAACCTGATTTAACACCTTCTGAAGTTCTAGGGAAATTCAGGACCACATCCCTAGGCACTCAGACTGCCTCTGCTCCGTCTCTCAAAGGCAGAACCTTAGCTTAGGAGTTGCAGATTCATAAGGATAAAGGAGAAATAAATATGAACATACTGAAGGAACACCTCCAAGTGATCCGTTAACTAGTAGGGGATTTAAAAAAAAAAAAAATTGATCACCGCTGCTCTTCAGGGGATTTCTCTGTCATTGCCCACAGGAAATAGTTCATTTAGGAATTTTCTCACTCTAGAATGGTGTTACTTAGCTTAGAAAATGCTCCAAGGTGTTTCAATGTATAACTTGGTTGGTTACCTTTTTCTCTGTGTTACAGCCCATGGGGTTGGTGGGTGTTTGCACCTTGCCTACCTCCTCACTGCTGGAGTAGAGTCAGAGATTTATGTAGCACAATGCTTCCTTCCTCTGGGGTGAATAAGCAACCACTTCACCGAAGAGATAGCCAACCTGCTCATGGAGGAAGAAAGCCATGAAGCACTTTGGCAGCTCAACATTGACAGTTCTACCTAAAAGGGCCCTTTCCTTTCTCTGCCGCTTTACAGGTGTTTTTAACCAGCTCTAGTACTTGCATGGATCTTTGTGTTTCCTTACTTCAGAAAGAAAGGTGTAACAGTACTGAAGGAGATTATTTCCCTGTAGTTGTTGTTAGTTAACATCATTTAAAAAAAAAATAAAAAATTCCAGTTGTAAATGTGGAAGTGGAGGTTTCCCCCTGTGTTAAAAGACCAGGCAGATTTTGGATGTTCTAGTAAAAGCAATACTCAGGCATTGGGGTTTCCCCTCTGCAATGTCATTCTCATGGGCAGGCATCAATTGCAGACTGCTGTTTTTCCAAAAGAAAGTGTTTTGGCATCCAGCTTAGAATGTGTTGGATGCTATCACCAATATTATCCCCTGTGTGATCATTTATCCCAAGTATGTCCTGAGTTCTAGTGCTAAATATTTTCTCACTGTCATGGGCTTCTTACGCAGTTGTTTGTGAATTGTAGCTAGATGTTGTTTCTGTTCATTGCTTTAGACAAATCAAGATCTTGATGGGCAGGAAGAGCATGAATATGAATCATCTCCTCCCAGATCTACAGAGGTAAGTATCTATTAACTGATTCTCAGCATAGCACACATGCTGCTGAATGACTTACTAAATGCAGGACTGGCTTTAAGGGCAGCCCTAGACTACCAGAGACCTCCTGGTAAACTCTGTCCCCATGCTTGCCTGGGGTTGCTACATGACTGCTGTTTCTGGTTGCACGTCTGTCCATTTGATACAATCCCAGATGAGAGGCCATTAATGGGTTACTATTGGTTTAGAGTACACAGGCAATAGAGCTGCATCCTCAAGAGCGAAGGAGGGATGAATCTGAGATGTGAGCAAATAAGATGTTTTCTTCAAAATACTGCTAAACATTTCTAAAGAGAGGCAAGAAATCTTGCATACTGTATTCTTTGCAGTACTCACAAGGTCTTTGAGTACCTTGTGGCAACAACCACAGGAATTATATTTTGTTTCTAGGACTTTCATATGACCATGATGCCGGGAATGACAAGTATCTATGTAAATGAAGATCAAGACAAACACTGCAAACCAGATAACCAAACACAAGCGAAGCCCATGAGGACAAAGAAGCCCAGAAGAGAGCCACCTGTGGTGGAATCCATTTATGAAAACTGTCCTCCCTGTCACTGAAGGAAAAGCACCAAATAGTGTCTGGCACCAGAAATAGCAGACATAATCCTTTTCTTGGACACCAGGGGTCACATGGTTGCAGCTTATGAATAAGAGAGCTTTCTCTTTATGTGTACAGGAAATTCTACGAAGGACAGGACAAAGAGACTTTGGATAGGGAAGGACCTTGTTTGCAGTGTTGTCTTCTAAGATGGGGAAGCGAAATGAGATTCCCCTAGAGTACCTATGCTCTCTGGGAGAGATTGTTTTGCTCTCCTCCTAAACTTAAGTTAATCCATTTTAATAAATAACATCTAAATCCTAGCAGTGATATGATGGTAGACGAGAGCAGCAGAGACTTGGTTGGAGTCCTCATCACTCAGGTGCCTAAGCTTCTCGCAACTGCCTGCAAAGACTAGGATGCATTCTTCGTGTAATTTGGCAGGAGTCTAGACCGTAAATGAGATGAGGTGATACGCTCTAGAAGACTGGAAAGAGAGTGCAATTCCAGCTGCAGAACTTAGCCCTGTGATGAGAACTTCCCCTAGTTCTCAACTGTTCCTTACCTGCAATGGCCTCTCACTCATTCTGTTCTCTCCTCTGTACCTTGGCATTTCAGTTAGGAGGTGGAGTGGTATTCAGGCAGGAGACGCCTCCAGTGAAATTATTTCCTCAGCAGCCGCATCTTGATTCATGTAGGGCTGCTGAGTGGCCACAGTGGCAGGCCGGGGGGGGGCGGGCAAAAGCTCACGGGGGGGCGGA
>NW_010407689.1:4562-13827 GCF_000710305.1 Buceros rhinoceros silvestris | reverse complement strand
TTGATGCATGGAGGGCGGCGGAGTGGCCACAGTGGCAGGCAGGGTTGTGCTGGCAAATGCCTCAGGGAGAGCAGAAGGCCTGGAGGAGGTGGTGGGAGGAGGACAGAGAAGTCAGAGAGAAAGTGCTTCCAGCTTGTGAAGAGGCTGGGCCATAGAGTACCTAAGGAATGAGAGAAGCCCCCAGCAGCAGCCAGAGGTCCCATCAAGGGAGTGAAATCAGCCAGAGTTTCAGCATATGAACTAGGCAGGGAGTACTCTCCTCCAGGAGGGATGCTGCTATCCTTTGTCTGGCTGTGGGCAGCAGAATTGGCAGCCCCAAGTATGGCAGATAGAGCTGCTGATAGCCCTCACGCTGCAGGACCCCATTCTCTTCCCACGCTTTCTGACTGGTGATGTGCTTCAACTGGCCTGGAGCTTCTTGCAGGCTGCAGCAGTGGGTCCAGTGGAAGAAAGCAGGACCCTCGTCCTTTGCCTTCCAACAGGGTGCTGGCCACAGCTGCAGACCTGCTCTGCAGTAGAGCAGCAGATGTGATTGCTGCCCCAACCTGAAGAAAACAGGGTCTCAAATCTTCGTAAATAGATTTTTCTTTATTGGGTCATTAACCTATACACAGGCAGCACTATCCCTCTGCAAAGCATGCCAATGCTCCTGCTGTTGGTTTTAGTAAGGAAGGTATAAAGGAGTAGCCAAGCTCAGGATACCATGAAGATACCATGGGTTTGTGCTTTTCAGCGTGGGAGAGCACAGAGCTGGAAGGGAGGAGGTACGTTGCCTGTCCCACTCAGCACTGGGGTTACGTTGAGTTCCTCGGGGTTGACAACAGGCTTCAAGGTAAAGTTCTGTAAGATGGTGGACAAGAGTAGGAATATTTCCATGCGTGCCAGGCCCTCTCCAAGGCATATTCGCTTTCCTGAAAGTGAAGACAGCAAATAGCATTCAGCAGATATTGATGCTAGACCAGATTTTGTACTAAGCTGATATGTGGCGCAGCATTATTTACCAGAAAGAGCTGCAGCAGTGTAATGACTGTCATATTACTAAGGACATTTGCAAGAGTTTGTTGGAGAAAGATCCTTGGCAGTTTTGCTGTATACAAGAAGGAAGAACAAGAACAGGAGAAGTCTTAAACGTGAAGGGGGCATCACAGGAGGCAGGACAATAGAGAGCAAGGTGATGTAAAACACAATTGAGAAAGCAGAGAGCTGGGGCTATTGGGAGGTGAGTGGCTGCATGTAGCTTGAGAGGTACTTAAGATGTGCTGGGGAAAAGTGAAGCTGCCATAGAGAGACAAGTTGTTTAAGGATGACTTTGGTAGTTGTGTAGGAAGGTGACAAGTATATTAGAAAGTGTCAGTGGGTTCCATTCACATCATTACATTGGCAACTCCTAGTAAAAGGTTTGAGAAGCCACCAGGCCTGAACCAGATGGGAGTTGCAGCTGGGGAAGGGAGCAGCAGGGAGGAATTATCCAGAGAGCAGTTGGCCCCAAAAAAGCACCAATGGGACCATGCTGCAAAGAGGGAGTATGTGTTATAGGGATTGGCAGAGGAAAAGGTCAACAGAGAGAGGAAGAGAGACAAAGCCTGTGCTTTACCTGCTGAGAAGGGGATGAAGAACTCACTCTTCTTAAAGGTGCCATTCTCGCTCAAGAAATGTCCAGGGTTGAACTCATTTGGGTTTGGAAACTCTTTACTGTCATAGAGGACAGAACTAAGGATGGGAAAGATTGTGGTGCCCTTGAGGAGACACAAGAAGAGCAGAGCATGAAGGGGAGGTGAGTTAGATCCTTTAATCCAACTGTTTGCCAAGACTGAGATTCCCAGCACAGCCCCACCAATGCCTTTGATTTCCCTTAGAGGACCCATCCATTGGGGAGGCGGCTTTAGGGAGACTCTGCTAGATGTCACAGCAGGGACTGTTGTTGGCTGCTTTTCCTGAATGCTCCCCTCTCACTTTCAGACCATTTATCCTCACCTTGCTCTGGTCATCTGGGGACAACCCATCTAATTCTTCCTCTTTCTTAGTGTTTCACAATAATGAACTTATAGATGTGCTATATTCCTTCTTTTCTGTGAGCCCCAAAAAGCAAAAGCACACAAGGTTGTGGAAATGAAGCTCTATTCCCTCTCCTGACAAATTTCTCCTTCCACAATATTCTCTCTTCCCTCCTCCTGACCAACCAGTGATGTGGGGGTGTGTGTGTGCATAAATAGTCCAGCAGTGATGACAAAAGAACCCTCTGCTGGAAGCTGAGCAGTTCCTTGGGCCCTGCCTTTTGATTTTACACAGACAGCTGAAAATTGAAATGCCAACACCCCGTGTGCTGCTGCTCCCCTGCTCTACATGGACACCCAGAAGACAGGATGTAACATGAGCATCACTGCATTGGGCCAGGCCAGGCCACAGTTGCTGTAGCCTCTGGCAGTGGCCAACAGTGGCTGTCTCAAGAAGCAAGTAAGAACAGGGCGAACAGATTTTCCGTGTTCTCTTGAATGCAAACAGAGCCTCCAGCACTTTTTGGCTCAGGGGCTTTCTGTGCTCAATAACCACCAACTGATTTTGCTGCCAAGTGTGTGCACAGGCTCTCCCAAAGAGTGGTGAGCAGTTCCCAGCTTTGTTGCCTTTTCTGTGAGGAGACACTGCTCTGTTTTTTTGTGAACTCACTGTGTTTCCGCAGATAGGTAAAGCTGCGGAGCAAGTGAGCAAAGGTGTTGGGCAGAGCTACTGTTCCTGTCTTCGTCTATGGAGTTTCAACAAGGGATTGCAAGTGAGCTACAGGAGCCTGAGGATAAAAGCTTCATGAAAGGCTGGGCGACAACGAGCATTTCTAGCTTCTGGTTTGTAAAGGCAAACGTGCTGCCACCTTGTTCTTGAAGGAGCTTGCCCACTAACCTTGGGAATGACATACTCTCTGAAGCAGGTATCTCTTATCACAGTGTGAGGGAGACTCATTGGGAGGAGGGTGATGAAGCGCTGGATTTCATGGACCACTGCATCTGTGTAGGGCATCTGGATCCGGTCAGCCACACAAGGTTTTCGTGCTCGCCCTACTACCCGGTCAATCTCTTCTTGAACTTTCTCTGTCATGAGAGACACAAACCATGATTTCATTGTTGTTGAGTATATGAAGCCAAACCTACCTAAACATAAACTGCTGTGAGCTGTCCCTAATTGACATATCACAGATGACGGGAGCGTTGGTGTTGGTTTTGGTGTTTACTAGAACACAGCTCCACTGCAGCCCATGCAAAGAGTGTCCTCCTAGTGACTTGGCTAAATAGTACTGGGCGATAAAGATGTGGACACAGTTGAGTCCCTGGCTGTGAGGGGAGTGCAACTGACGATGATGCCAGTGAAGCTGAGAGATCTCAAACAGTCACCCCGGGGAATGATGGTACAAGGACTTTGCCCATTTGGGTAAAACATGAGGGAGAGAGAAGGGAAGTTGGGAGAAGGATGTGGTGTCAGACATGCCCCAAGCCCAGGGGAATAGTTAAGAGAGGAAGAAGTCACAGACTGGTACCTTGTATCTCCGGGTATTTGAGAAGAAGCAGAAGCCCGTATCTTACAGTGGTGCTTGTTGTTTCAGTTCCAGCAAAGAACAAGTCGAAGCCGCTGGTTATCAGGTTCTCCATGTGGAAAACGGAATTGGGATGTTCTTTCTCCTAGGGAAAAGGCTGGGCTGTGTCTCTGGCTGACCAGAGAAAAGTGGCCCTTTCTTGTGTCATCCCAGACCTTCCTTTTCACTTAGAGCTGTTCGCATTTCTCTACTAAGGTGCAACAGCCATCTGTTGGGAGCATTGCAGTGCTATCTTTGGGCACTAAGCTCAGTCTCAGAGCAAACTTTTTTCAAGCTGTGCACTGAGTGGTACATAGCTGCCTGTTTGCCCTTGCTGTGCCAACTGCTTTCCAGTGAAAGAACTGCAAGATATCCCTCTGTTTTGTTGAAAACAAATGAAGGTCTTGCTGTCCAAGCAGCTGCAGGTAGTGGCTGGTGAGCATGTAGACCCAGAGCTATAAGCTCTAGCACAGGCAATATCTGAGGCATTGTTGGTATTTTCCCACTGCACAGCCCAGCTGCCTGGGAAGGAGTTATCCCAGTGTCTGTGTTACTCATGAGAAGGAAGGGGGTCAGCGTAGGTGTGTTTGGGGATAAGCTGGAGCTGAATGCTGTCTCCTTACCTCCTGCATTTTGTTGAGGAAGCAGTCAATGAAATCCCGAGGGGAGCTTGGATCTAAGGAGGCTTGGTGCATCTTCACCTCTTCTGACACAAAGGCTTTTAGACCATCAAATTCTGCAAATATTTTGTTGTGTGGGCCAGGCAGGTAATTCAGGATCTTTGGGAACATCTGGTAGAGCTGGAAGGAAAGAAACAGGAAGGTCCTTGTACAACCATTGCACCGTCCTTTGATATTAGCAAAAAGTCTAGGAAGGCTGCAACCCTCTCAGCTGATGCAAGCAGAAAGGCTATGAGGCTGGGCAGTCTGACAGGGTGATAGAGGTTTGCTTAGCAATAGTAGTAGGAACCTTAGAAGTGGAGAAGGGTGTTCAGAACTACAGGGAAGCTGCATTTAGCTGGCAAACTCCATTACTGAAGTTGCTTCTGGCCCTTAAGTGAATGCCCTCCTATGCAGAGCATCGATAGGGTCCCAGTTAGAAGACCGAAATGGAACTTCATTGGAAGTGAGGCCTCCTGCTCCCCTGGGAGAATGTTGCCACTGCGAAATGGCTGCTGAATGTACCTGTCCCCAGTGGGAGTTTGTCATCTCAAAGATGTTATTCATGTTGTGCATCAAGGCTAAGAACTTCTTGTCTTTATAGTCATATCGTTTCCCAAAGACGGTGACGCATATGACATTGGCGACAGCACAGCCCAGCATGAAGATTGGGTCAAACGGTGTTCCTGTGATTTCAGAAAAGTTACAAACCATAAAAACACCCACAAAACTATGGCTGCTTTAGCTGCTTCTGGTTAGTGTGGGTAACTTGAGCTGTGATTGTTAGCAGAAATACAAGATCACAGTCTCTGAGTGACACAGAAGGGCCCTCGAAAAAGAACAGTACGCGATCATGGAAGTATTTACTACTTTATAATGAGGACTAGCTGGTGCGTGGACCAAACACATGGGAACATCAATTCTGTGCTAAAGACATGGGCTCCCTTAATACAGTCCTTTTTTTTTTTTTGTAAAAAATAAGCTGTATTAAAAATGGACCGTACCCTTTGTTTTGTTGATCTCTTCCAGCAAGTACTCAGTTTCCTCCTGGATCCTCTCTTCTATGCCCCTCTTCCCCATTCCAAAGTTGCGTAGAACACTAAGAGAAAACCGCCGGACTTGTAACCACTCCTTGTTGTTGCTAAAAACAATCCCTGCAGAAGAAGGAAAAGGAAAGATCTGGCTTGGGCCTGCTGAGTGTGAGATGAACAGAGGCTCACAGTGACAGTGAATCCTGTCCTTGGAAGAGCACTGACATGGTAGTGCCATAGAATACTGTGGTTGGAGGCAATCTCTGGAGGTCCTGTAGTCCAGCTGCCTGCTTTTGACCTTCACCACCACAGCTGACCTCCTTGTGAACAATTTGTCATTCATATCCACACATTATTTCCCTTGCTGCAGCTGGAGGCTGTTGCCTCTCACCCTTTCACTGCCCATCACTGAGATCAATCCAGCTCCATTTCTCTGCTACCCTCTTTGGGTAGTGGAAGCCAGCAATTACAGTTCACTCTGCCTTCCCTTCTCCAGGAGGGATCCACCCACTCCCTGCAGTCTCCCCTCGTGCAAGGTACACTCTAGCTCTAACCTGCTGAATGCACCCTCAGCCCTTCCCTTCTCCTCAGAAGATGCTCAGTCAGCAAACATACCTAATCCATTGTTAGCCCTGTCTCCTATTGGCATGTGTCCTCTGGCAGCAAATTCATCTGCACGATCTACCAAGGCTTCTTTCACCACATCATGTCCGTACAGCACCACCACTGGGTTAGAGCCAAGATGCACTGTGAACACTGATCCATACTCTTGACTGAGCTATCAAAAAGCAAGAGAGAAAATGGCCATGGAGCAGGTAGGGAGGAGGAGTTGAACAGTGGCCTTGCTGCTGCATCCCACATCAGGCAATGGGGACTCACAGACCAGCAACATTAAGATTTGGTCCTCTCATGATAAATGTGGGTGTGGAGAGGGTTCCCAGCTATCAAACCATGAACAACAATGGCAAGAGCAGTGAAGGGGAGCAGCTGAGATCCCCCTTTCTGCTCCTACGAAATTGCCACTCAATCAAGCTAAGGCCACAGGTTATCCCCATGCACAGGTCCTATGCATTTCTTGCTCACAGAAGAAAGAGAGAGAGAAGTGAAAGAACTGCCTTACCTTCTGTAGGGTTTTGGCCAAGTTCTTCGTTTTCACCTGCAGCATGTTACCTAGGATGGGAAAGGGAGCTGGTCCTGGAGGCATCTTCCCCTTTCCAGACCTCGCTCTCCATGATGCAAAGGACAGCAGGCAAGCAATGCAAACCAGGAGGACAACGGTGGCTGCTCCCAGGATTGCCATTTGCTTCTGCGCTCGGGAGGGAGTGACTGGCTGCCGGAGCCCAGGTTTATATACTGAAGGGCTATCTTAGCTCTGTTAGCTCAACAGCAGGGTTTGGATCACGTGGCTTAGTCAATGTTACTAGTCAATCATTTGTTAGTCTGCCCTGTGTTATGAAACTCTGACTTCTATTTGGGTTAGTTGATCATTGAAGATACACTTTATCTCAAACAACTGCAAAGGTCAGAGGTTAAGAAGTTTACAATTTGCCTATAAATCTTGTTGTGTTTCACCTAAAGTTCATTGTTAAAGAGGTTGCACTAGGGACACGCTCTTCTACTGAGGCACTTGAAGAAATTCACTGTCACAAGAGCATCTTCCAAGTACTTCAGTGCCATTTGGATTTTCTATTCTTTGGTGTTGATTGTACAAGCTCTCAGTGGGCTGAGCCATCCTTGCTGGTTCCTGATGCATTCCTGACATTATCAGTGGAGTTTGTGCTGCGTGTGTTTTGCCAAAGAACATACTGATATATTCTCCTCAGTGCACAGCAATTGCCTCAGTCTCTCTCTTTAGGGCTATCTGGCCTCACAAGATAGGAAAGTGTAAGATATCCATCTAGCAAGGGCAGAAAGATCTTCAGACGTCACGTTAGACAAGAACGGTCTTACTGGTAGAGATAAGATAAAGACATAAGAAAAGGGGTCTAGACTTTGGGACAGACCTCTTTAAGGTCTTCTAGAGGAGAGAAAAAGTGAGAGAAGCAGGTAGAGAAGAGAGAAATCAAGAATTTGATTTCTGCTCAAGATGAGACAGAGCTTCACTGTGAGAGGCTGGGTATGGGTTAGTACAACTTGGTAACTAGTCCTTGCACTTTCAATGACCAAAGAAGCCCACCCAACCTACTGCTGGAAGCTGGCATGCACAAGTTCCTGTTTTGTTGATGTCTGACTCTGGTATGAGGACCTCCTCACCTGGAAGGGCCAGAGGTGCTCTGGGAAGCTGCAGAGCATGTCTGGTGTGTTGTGAGGATTTCAATAAGAGCTGGAGGCTTCCTGCCCAAGATTACTCCAGGAGCTGCGTACTTCTGAGGTCCTAACAGCAGAAGCAGTAAGTGGTGGTACAGTCCCACTGTCACTCAAAGCCCACTTGAGACCTGAAACAATTTCTCTCCGCCTTCTGCCACCCACACCCCCCTCCCCACTCTTCTGCTCCCTAGGTCACAAACCAGCCCAGGGTAAGTCAGACACAGACTGCAAAAAATGGCAAAACAGAGCACTAAGGGGAGTCCTTGGTGTGCTGGGCCCTGCTATCCCACTCCCTTGGGATGACACTCCCTGTCACTTGGGAGATCGTCACCTCCTGATAACCTGGTACATCTATACTCGGATCATGATAACCTAGTACATCTGTATTTGAGTCGAGGCCAACAGGGGGGTGATACCAAACATCAGAAATCAACAAGTTCTGGGGCTGCGCTACTGGCAGAAAATACCAGAATAATTCAGCATCCGAGGTGGGCTGGAGTGGGAAAATGTCTGGTGAAAGTCAATCATCTCGGACCCTATAAACAGCGATCCTCAAGTGAGACCCTCGGAGCTCTCCTGGACCGCAGCGGGCTGGGTCCAGCATCTCCCCTGAGCTGGGACACCCCTCAGGTACAAACTGCACGAAGGGCCAGGGCCAAGTCAGGGCTCTCGAGACTCAGTTACCGTCGTGGAGATTGCTGGAGCGTTGTGAATATTTGCTCTGAACTCGGGAAGGGACGTTTACCCACAGGCTGGCCTCTCTTCAGCCCACCTCGCTAACACGAGGGTGTATGTGTGCGTGTCTGTGTGTGTGCTTTGTGGTTGTGTCTGAGCATAAGCACATACATACATATACACATACATGTATACACAGACACACAGGTATATAAAAAGGATGTCTGCAGTAAGTCGTTGTGAATCTTGTCATCATCGAATCTCTAACTAGGTTGCTATTTGGTTGCGATGTATTCGCCTGAGTCACCTTGTTAATTTTAAAGCAGTTAGTGATTAAGTGCCACTGACAAAATCAACCCTTTGATCTACCCCTCATCATTAATAAATCCTAGATTGCTGCCTAATCACAACCACGTCGATGTTTTCTCCTGTGACACAATGACAGCTAGAAAAGACCTTCAGGGCCATGGCACTGCCTGTGCTCACGTTGCTCAGTCTGGCAACGTCTGGCTCAGTCTGTCTCTCTGTCTCTCCTGAGCTGTGACACTTCTGCAGACAGACAGCTGTCATCCAGCTGAGCAGAAGGTGTTGCAAGGATAGGGGATGTGGGACTTGGTGGGAACTGGTGAGAGGCCTGGGTGAACTGGGTGCGCGGTTGGAGTGTGCTGAGTTTGTTATGCAGCGTGTGTTAATGTGAGTTTCCCCTTTGCTCGGAGGTGCTAGTGAAGATTTCCAGCCCTTGCTGAAGTTTCTGTAGCTTCTCTATGAGTTCTTAAGTCATCCTCACTCTCTTGCATAGGTGCAATAATCTGCTAGTTGTTCTTTTTAAATCTCAGTCCACTTCTTAAAGAGCTCCACTTGATACTTTGGTGGGAAGACTGAGTTGCCAACAAGTCTGGACTAGTTGCTGATCTGCTGGTCTAAACTCCTGCATCAGCTCAGGTGTTGCCAGGGCAGTTCATGGAAGTTCATGCTGTTCTAGGGACTTGCGTGTGGAAGAAGTAGAGTTCATGGGAGTTTGCACTGATGCATGA
>NW_010407689.1:0-4440 GCF_000710305.1 Buceros rhinoceros silvestris | reverse complement strand
TTCCCTGTAAAGTTCCCTCATTCCTGGGCACAAAGGTTCACTTCTCAGCTCTCTCTTACAGTCTGCAGCATACTTTGGGCAACAGCCTCGGAACTAGGAATACTTTCAAGATTTCTTATTTTTATCAGGACAAAATCATTATATTCCAGATATTCCCACCACCCTGGGGATTTACAAGGGAGAAAAATCCATATGACTAGTCATGCAGACATTCCCTTGTGGGAAGCCACAGGTCTTTTCATGTCGCAGTAGTGTCCAAGGGTTTTCTGGGTACTCGCTTCCTTTTGCAGACACTAAGAGCAGACCTTCTCCATCCATGTGGAAGTCCAGGAAGGCCCAGCTGAAATCCCCTCCTCTCCATTCTCCCCATGAACTTTATGTTTAAGTTCATTGGAGACACGTATTAGGGGTATTCAAAGTAAAGGCTACCGGTGTTGTAGCTTTGTCTCTTTTTTCCTAAAATAAAGCACAAGCTTGAGGAAAAGCTGTCATCATTGTGTAGAATCTTCTGCATGCTTGCTGCCTGCACCTTCTCTTTTTTGACCTCAGTGCAGAAGTGGCCGCTGTGAAATATCACTCTTGCCTAGTGGGCAGCCAACAGCCCTCATCTCCAGCATGCTTGGTGAGGATATCCCTGCTGTCTGCAAGTGCTATTCAGCTTCCAGGAAGGCACATTTTGACTGAGTCACTCCTCCAGGCACTGCCGTTTTGTACTGTGTATGGTGCACAGTACAGGCCAGACCAGGCACACAACGATCCCATCAGACGGGGTCCCACCATGTGCAGGGCAGTTTCTACTTCTCTTCCTGGCGCTTCTTTGTGGTGGTATTTGATACCTTGTTTTCTTCCCACAGGTCGCTAGTAGGGGCTTTCTACAGCCAAGGCAACTCCTACGCTGCCGCTATGTCTGCCCCAGTCTCCTAAGCTCAAAATTGTTAGGAGATGATTTTCCTGATGGACATCCCAGGAAGATTTCAGCTTGCTGGGGTCATGATCAGCTCCAGGCTAGTGGCCTACAGAGATGTTTACCTTACCTACCTTCATCCTACATGTCCTGTTTGGGTGCTAGCTAAATTGGTGCTTACAGCTGGGTCATTGTATTGTGTGAGAACTGTTGAATGGATGAGGAAGAGAGATCTGCCTGTTCCGTCTCAGCCAGGCTGCTTTGTACTGCCTATAACAACTTTTTCCAAACAAAGCATTTGACTTCCATGAATTTCAGGATCATTTCACTTGCCTCCCATCTCTACATCATCCAACACACCTGTCAAGTGTGTGGGTAGAAATTAGGAAAGGGGACTTACCTGAAACCGTTCTCAGCACAGGTGTTGCTCGGTGGATCTACAGTACTCCCAGCATTGTTCACACAGAGTTATTCTTCAAGTACGTGTAGACATTCTTCCTGAAGTACTGGTCAGTTAAAGTGTAATGAAAACTATCTTCCTATAGCTCCAGAGTACTTGGTTTATTTGTTATTGTTTACCCAGTTACCAGCAGGTAATGCAGTGAGATGAGGCAGTCAGCAGTCACACAGTAGCTGTGAGATTTGGGCAAGCTGTCTTGGCACAACACTCAGCTTCTACAGAGAAGAAGCCTCCCACCCTGCCAAAGTCTGAGTGTTTTCCCTGGGTGCCTCTCCACCATGGGTGCCTTGGCCTCAAGCAGGTGCTGAGATGAGCACATTTGGATCATGAGTGCTGCTCTGACAGCAGCCATGCAGGCAGCCTGTCGAGATCCATTTGCTTCAGTCCCTGCTGTGCAGAGGAGCTGAAATGATCTTGTGCTTTGTGGCACAGCCCTCCTGGTTGGTGCATGAAATAAGCAGTGTGCAAGGTAGGCATGGTGATGTTCTCCACCCAGCTGTCTAGCTAGGATCACAGCATTCTATACCGCTGCAGAGGAGAGACAGGCTGTTGTCTAAGGTAGAAGAGGAAAGGAAATGCCTCCCTTGGACTCAGCTACTACCCATGCCTTTTGATGAAGGCTGGCTGGAGAAGCAAGCATGCTGCCTGCTGCCTGGTGCTGTGAAGATGTCCAGGAGCTGGAAGAGCAAAAGTGTGGGTGGCTTCCAATGGAACTGCATTATTTGAGGGTCAAGTTTGTAAATCCTACTCATCTAACCCACACGCCGTGCTGGGATGCGTGTCATGATCTAGTCCCCAAGATATAAGCAGATTACAAAATAATACGATGACACGGGTTATGCCAGTCCTCCTGCTGCAAAAAGTAGAGCACAAAAAGGCACACACAAACTGTGTGTGCATCACCTCTGCAACAGTGTAAAGACACACACATTTCCATTGCATGAATGCAGAAACATCTGTATGGAAAGATGGACAATAAGGCTTTTACTCAGTGTGGGTGCTGTAGCCTGATGTGTGGCTATGGGGAAGGCTCTGCATGAGACACATTACAGTTACAAGCAGGCAGTGGATGCTGGCAGGCAGAGCTTTCTGGGGATCCCAGAGGCTCCCTTTATCTGTATTTCAGGTCCATCTTAGGGGCTCATCTGTCAGCCTCTGGGGGTGAGGTCTCACAGATTATATGTTCCTGCCATCTGTTATCCAGGCCTGGAACAGTTCTGCAGCTATCCCCACACAATCACACTGTGAATGGGGCTGTAGTCCACAGCCAGGAATGTTTAAGGGGAATCACCTCCTTTTAGGTGTGCAAAGCTTCCTGACCAATATGGTTTTCCACACATTTCACATAGAGGGCTATTTCTGTGCTTAATATGTCAGCACCTGGTGTCTGGCGTTTGAAGCAGTGGCACCTTTAGAAAAGCAGAAGAGTGTTGTCACTCAGCTTCTTGCACTCACACTACATAAGCAATTAGAGCAGCAGTAGGGTACACGTGGGAAAGGCACACAGATGTCCTGGATGGGCCGGCAATGGAAAGAACTCAGGGTGAGAAACAAGGGTTTGAAGACCTCATGGGGCTCTACGGTAAATTGCACAGCTTAGTGACATGAACACAGACCTGCCTTGTGGTCTTTTTCAAAGGGTGCAATCAGACTGCGATGGGTTCAGAGTCAGGTGAGGGCAATGGAAGGTGTTAAACTCCTGGGCTGGGTCCACCTGGACATTTCAGGAAATTCTGATCCCAGCTGGCTCCAGAATTTAAAAAGGGTGGGCTAAGAGCAGTTGCTTTGTGGTCTTTAGCAAGAGAGCAGAATGAGTGCTATGGGGCAGTCTAGGGCTGTATTTGGAGCTACACTCTTCTGGGTTTTTCTTGGCCCAGTTACCTTTGTTGGAGGGGTTCAGGGTAGTGTTTTTTCTGATCCCACCCTGCTGGCTTGTGGCCAGGAAAGCCTGCAACTCACCTTACCTCCAGGCTGGGAAGACAATGCTTCCTTTGTGCTGACTACTTGGGGTAAGTAAGGGTGGTGTCAAGAGGTGCTATCTTTGCACAGTGCAGAGGTAGGCCTGGAAGGAGAAGAAAGAGGCTGGTTTTGGTGTGAAATGTTGTATAACAGCTTCAGTGCATCTTGTAATGGGGGGCTATTTATATGATGTGGCAGTCGAGGTTTTTTTGGTGGAGTGCTGTTCTGGATCTAGATGGTCTTGGCTGCTGGGTTGCCTCTCACACTCCTGCTGGCCCAGACTCTAATACTGCTAGAGCCTTGTTTCCCACAGAAAAGTAGGAGTGGAGTGGACCCTGTCTTCACTGTGGGATCTTGAAGCCCTTGATGCTGTCTTCTCTCTCCCTAGACACTGAGGGGAAGGCACATGCTCTGCAAAATGACTCTGACTGTGGGCTCTCAGTATCTGAAACTCCAGATGGCTCCAAGAAAGTATCAGTCTCCTATACTGGCTGTTATGTCTTTGAATGGGTGAGTGACCTTCCAGGGTTCTGCTTGGGACCATGGCTACTGCTGCTTTGGCTGCCCTGACTGGTGTGGCTCTCCCCCAGGATGGCAATTACCTCATGCTGGTTGGTCTTGAAGGAACAGATGCTGCTGGACAAAAGGTTCTTCATGAAGAGAAACTGCTCAGGTGCCTTGTGGATCTTCCTGGTAAGATTCTGACAGCTCCTTGGGAAACCCTGCTTGTATCTGGTGGTGATGAGTGCCATTCCTTTTGGATGGCTGTTCCTAGTCAGTTGTGGGGGCTGAGAAAGGGAGCTTGTTGATGTGCAGAAGAGTCCCTGGAGAAGGGTTTGTACACAGAAGCCACTGACTTGCTGGAGATTTGTCCCATCTTTGTGGGGTCAGCAAGTGAATGGTCCTTGTGTCTCCTAGCCATATTCTGACTATGTGAGTCCTTGCAAGTTCAGGGATTGAGTCAAAGGTTAGGTACACTGATTTTCTTAACTACCAGAGTTGGTCCTGAATGCTTTACCTTGATCAGATTCCATGGAGTCCAGTGTTCTATACATTCCTTCATGGTGAGTCTCTCTTCCAGGGAAATACAGGTACTTCCTGAGCAGGCTTCCATGAT
>NW_010407688.1:44346-48346 GCF_000710305.1 Buceros rhinoceros silvestris | reverse complement strand
TGGGAGAGAATGTATATTTACCTGTATATACTTGTTTATGCATTTATTGACACCTCTCTCTCTCTCTTATCAATCTGTCCTGTTTAAATGATTGATTTATGGTTCTAATTGCTTTGAGCATTAAACCAATTTTGTTCCACCTCTTTAACTTAAAACCTGTTTTCACTTGTTTTCTAAAAAGCCCAGACAAGTCCGGACAAGCCCAACTGAATTACTTTAAATTTTTTTTGTCTGTAGCTCTCGAGTGGGTTCACATTATCCCCGAGGCTACAAAGGTCACAAACCTTTCGGGAATTCCAGTCTTTCTAATTTTAAACTGCGACAACAGTGAAGAAGTTGGAGGACATAATTGCCAAGCATGATCAGTGTGTTCTACTGCACATTGAAAATGCAAAAAGTTTGCTGCAGCTCTCCGAAGTGTGTTCAGTGGCAACAGAAAGCTTATCAATGAAAGCCACAGTCAATGGAAAAAGAAGGTCACTGTTTTTTTTTCAGACTCTGTTCTGGTCCGTCCCTGTGTTAAGGGTCAAGGTCCCGAGGTGATAACCCCTCAAATTCCTCAACATTTTCATCTGTCTTGATAGAGACAGAAGGAGTTTAAAGGGGACAGAAGAAATTCACACCTTGGTCTGCGTTTGGGAAAACTGAAACAAACTTTTAATAAGCAATAAAACCACACAA
Organism: Buceros rhinoceros silvestris; assembly: GCF_000710305.1. Taxonomy (NCBI): domain Eukaryota; kingdom Metazoa; phylum Chordata; class Aves; order Bucerotiformes; family Bucerotidae; genus Buceros; species Buceros rhinoceros. The sequence continues at coordinate 47,665 of NW_010407688.1, read as the reverse complement.
CTATACACTATTATGTATATATAGGCACAAACTTAGAAAGGAAAAAAACGAAGAAGAGAGGACTTAGATAACCACAGTTCTTAGCAGTCTTGTTCAAGGTCAGTGCTCTGGGCAGACACCCAGCAGCAAGGTGGGAGTGAAGGCCTTTGCAGCTGCTGTCAGTCCCCGCGGCGAGATGGGGGGGAAAACACCGTGCGCTGCAGATTTAACAGCAGGAGAACTCCCTTCACAAAACAGCTGGGAGTCCGGATATTTCACCCGGTTTCAGACAAGACTCACGACAGGAACAGTTCACAGTCTGTGATCCTTGGTGATCCGGAGGTGCAGGCCCTCAGGTCTCGGCCTGGTCTCGGCCCAGTCAGGCCTGGAAGTCAGCCAGCAGGTCGGCGGCAGGAGCTCTCCTTCGTGCAGCTGCCCGGAAGCCCAAGAGAGAGATCCACCCCGAGCTGGTGCTTTTAAAGGCCTCCGAGGTAACGTTACGTTCACCTGACCCCCTTAACCAATTAAATGCGGAATTATTGCACTGCATGGAATAATTCTATTTGTCCATTCCCCAAAACAAGGAAGCTTCAGCTCAAACCAGGACACCCTGGTTCTTTAGTTGCTCTCCCAAAGATATATAAAACAAATATTGATCTCACTGCAAAAGATAAAAATGGCAGTTTGTGGTCAGATAATTATTCAAATTTCCTTTTTTGTGATTTTTTTAAACTGAAATAGTTACCCCATTATTAAAAAACAATCTCTTTTATGGTTTTCATGTGTTTCCTTCGGGTCCTGCAAGAAGTAAACTTTCTGTCAAAATCTGTTGTGTCACGTGTTCTCATTTCATGTGGGTTTTCCTGAGCATTTCTCTGATCTTTTGTCTGTCTAATGTATAAACCTTGACAATGTCAGTACTGACAGTATTAGAGGACCACAAGTAATTTCTTGCTTTTGTGACAGGAATTTGTGGATATTGTGACAATATAATCCCTACTGTAGAGAAAGTAGATAATAGAGAACAATAGTACATTTGAAACAGTATCACCTGATTTATGGGAGTATGTATTGACTGTGACAAGCCTTTGTCTGAAAATGCAGCTGTTTTTCCTGTCTTGTGCTAGTACATGACTGTAGATGTGTAGTTTGCTGAAGCAGAGGTTTACTGTGGGGTTTTTTCCATTTATCAGTGACTTTAGGGTTTTTACTGTTGTGAAGGGTTTGACTTCAGGATTTTCTGTATTGTAGTACACCTTTGCAAGCACTTCCATTTCTGTATAACTGGAAAAGCAGAACATTAGGCCAAAAGCTGGAGTGGTAAAGTGCTGAATACACAGAGACTCCAGCAGGGCCTGAAGTTAGACAGGACAAGTGGTGATGGTTTTAAACTAAAGCAAGGGAGATTTAGACTGGATGTAAGGAAGACATGGCTTACAACGAGGGTGGTGAAACACTGGAACAGGTTGCCCAGAGAGGTGGTAGATACCTGGAAGCATTCTAGGTCAGACTGGATGGGTCTCTGAGCAACCTGATCTAGGTGAAGATGTTCCTGCCCACTGCAGGTGGGTTGGACTAGATGTCCTTTAAAGATCGCTTCAAACTCAAAGCATTCTATGATTCTATGGCTCTAAGAATTCACTTTTCTTACTCAGAGGAGATTTTTTTTGTTCTTCCATGCTGCCAGTAGTCCTTTCATGGCCCCATACCTGTTGGCATACATGGTATGCCCCATAACTTACCCAGTACCAGGCTACACTGTGCTCATCCTTTTGTGCACTGTTCCCCTGAATGCCTCACTGGTTCCGCCAGAACAGCTTGTTGTGAGAGGTTATGTGTAAGGGTTCATAATGTGACCTCCAACAAATACCACCAAAATTATAAGTCACAGAAGCATGACAGGAATTGGGCATACTGTGTGTTCAAAACAGTAGAAAAATACTGATGTTGTTTTAATGGACATATGAAGAAATTGGAGCTCCCCCTGTTCCCTCTGTTCCTATGCTATTGGGAGGGTCATACTATCACGTTTATCATTTGACTCAGCTAAGCAACTCACTTAACTGACCTGTCCATCACACTTACTTGTGCCTGTTTTGCTGGAAGCTCTGGTGAATTACGTCACTATTATAGCGAAGTGAAGAGATCTTCAATGAAGTCCAGACCACAGTGTGTGATATTTACAGGAACTGGGGATGGAAATTCAAGCATATTTGTGTTCTTAATAATGCCAACGTTATGAAAAACAAACAAGAAGCCTACAGGTAAGAGTGAGAGATGTGTTCCAGCTCGATTTCCTTTACGAGACAGCATGCCAAAGTGACCCAAACAAGTAAGAGGCAATGAATCCTTGAATTTGTTCATTTCTTGTGGTGATCAAGAACTCTCCCTCATGTACACATGTTGATGCATCTCTTAGACTTGATCAATAAGCTGTAAGACTCCTTTTTTGCTGCTGAGGCAGGTGCAACTGGTTCTCTCCCCTGCTTTTTGGTTGCATAAGATAATTGTAGTATAGAAATGAACAATAATCCATCTGGTTTTCAGGCAAAGCAAGCATCCTGTTGCTTTGAAGTGAGGCTGTATATTTGATTAGTTTATATGTCAGCCACTTACTTCATTATTTTAAGAAGTATCAGTTAATACTGAACACCTAAGCAAATTACAGTCTTAGTGTTCTGTAACTGGGTCTTACCTGAGAAGCTACAAGATAAGTACAAAGCTTTGGATAAAGTGCTCTCTGTGTTACTTACAAAGAGGAAAACCAACATTCCTCTCTCTCCCACCACAAACATAACGGTTATGCAACATGTATGATAACAGAAACAAAACTGAATTTATTGCTTCAGATGTTTGAACGCACAAATTTAAAAGCATAATCAGAATTAAGCACTTCTGTTACTTCATGAACAATTAGTCCTCAATAAATATAAATGTGTTTGCTTTTGTACAGTGCTTGGTCCAGCCACATCCAAATATTCCAGGTGAGTCTATGATGGTACCACATCAAAACGTTTTACATCCTCTGAGAACATTTTCAACAAATGTATAGAAGACAATGATGCAAATATAGTCCTTATTCAATGCATCATCAATAAAAGGATGGAGTGGTGTTTTGGAAAGGATTGTGGCACACACAGAGACATAAACAACAGAAGATTAGTCCTTAAGAGGTAATTTTATACAGATTATCTTTTTTCCAGAGTCTTTAATGTCTTTAAACTAAGCTTTCATGCAGAGAATTATTTCTTTCAGGGACATTTCAAAGCAGGGGACTAACCTGAGCACTCTAAGTCATTTCCCTGAAAGAAATGTCTTCCGTACTTCCAAGTGGTAGGGA
>NW_010407688.1:42732-44254 GCF_000710305.1 Buceros rhinoceros silvestris | reverse complement strand
GAGTAGGAAAATTGCCACCTGCATGTTCATGTTGGCCTTAACCGTCCTCAAAGCTTTTAAAACTTTGCCTCTTAGAAAAGACTAAGTAATAAAGTTTTGTATTAGAGAAGTAGTGATTAAATAAACAGGGAAAATACTTGTTGAAAATATTTGTTGTTAAATGTGATCAAACAGATGGTCTGAAGGACCAGTGAGATGAAACCAGAAATTAAAACTCACTCTCTAGAGAAAGGATCCCTCCAGAACACAAGAGGTATTAAATTTCACAGATGCTTTCAAGCAGGTTTGTTACCTAGCTGTTGGGTAATTGATTTGATTCTAAAATGTTCCAGACATCGAGGGGACAGTGAGCATGCCATGTATGACAGTTCCATCTCCATGTCTGAGAGCTGAAGAACTTTTAATTTATGGTATCAACCCTGTTTTGAAAAACTTCCTCAAATTGCCCAGCTTGTGTTTTCTAATTGTGCTTCTCATGTATAGACTGGAATTTTCCATTTAAATATATTTGAGTTATGAAGGCAACAAACCTGGCAAATACTATGGTGAATATTTTCAGACAGTTTGGGGACTCTTTTGCCCTCTTTTATTGTGCAAGGCATTGAGTCAATATTTAGCCATAAATCAAATGTTTTGGGAAGCTACCATGATACATGACTGAGTCTATTAGAAGCTACCAGGATTTACTGTAACTGCGGCAGAACAAATTCAGCAAATAGAAATGGTTCACCTAAGCTAAATTAACCAAAAAGCAAGCCGCTAACAGTTTGAAAACCTTACTACCTCAACAGAAACATCAGAAAAGAAGCAGTGTCTCACTAGGTAGAAAAATATTGAATACTGGCTTTTGATTAGACGACATTGAATTAGTAGACAAAGTATGTATATCTACGTGTATGTTCATTACAGGGATGCATCAGACTTTCCTTTTCAGTATTGTGTTGTAATGTTTGTCAAATAACCAAAGCTGTGCAAACAGTGTATTTCATGAAAATTAGTGTTTAAAAAACTATAGGTAAATAGCATGAACAGATAGAAGGTTGTATGCATGCCTCCTGCTATTTCTTTTTATAAACTTATATGACGCGTCAGTTCATTCATTAGCTAAGAGAGAAAATAGGTTTGAAGTTCAATTAGAGATATTTTTAAATTTTTTTCTCCTGAAACCATCCACTAAATGACCTCAGATATGTGACCAAGCTGATTTGAGGGAGGCATCCAAGGGAGAGGAGTGATGATTTTACCTCCTTTGCTATACTTCAGAAGACCTTCAATGGTATATTTAGACTGTAGCAGGCTTACTTTTTGCCTTGAAAAGCTTCAGAAGTCTCATCTGAACTTATTTCACTTTGTGATAATAACAGCGATGTCACTTTTGCAGAATGAATTCCGTATTTTTTCCTGAAATTCTTATTAAAAACTTGTTCCCCCAGTAGAACAAAAATGCTGTGAGAAATGCTAAGAGTTTCTTGTCTGAGAACTGGAGATAAAAAAGAAAACTTGTAAAAATGAAGAACCGCTC
>NW_010407688.1:41588-42640 GCF_000710305.1 Buceros rhinoceros silvestris | reverse complement strand
GCTCTGTAGTACTTCAAAACTTAGAAACCTTTTAATTCCCTTACTTGCAAGGATCAGTACTCACAGATAGGTTCTATATTTTTGTGAGATACTGCTCATGTCTTCCAGGAATGTTTGGTTTTTTCTTGGCTTTTGCTATTTTCTGATCTATTTCCGAGAAGAAATGTAAAAGAAATGGTTGCAAAAGGACTAAGTCATAAGCATGATCTTTTACCTAATGCCTTGTTCTACCTACTGCCATAGTCCTAAGGGATTGGCAGGACTAGTAGTGTCTTTGATGTTTGTGAAGCAGCACAAGCCTTTATGCAATTTTGGGCTAAGGGGCATCACCAAGTCAGGGAAAACATGAATTATATGCAATATTCTGTACTGTTAGACCTGATGCCAATTTGTTAAGAACCAAAACATGTAAATGTCTAACAGGGAGTTTCAAACGTTAAGTCGAAAAGTCGATTGTCATCTCATTGCAATTTAGAATTATATGAAACTTAAAGCAATGATAGAGTGATTCTTGACTTAGGCTATAAAAGTGGGCCATATGGTATTCACGCCTTAACCTCAGTAAGAAATGAGAGGTTCAGTATCTGTCAGGTTTCTGCACACCTGTCAATTCTCCTACATCCATACTTTTCTGATCCACCATGTAATTTCAGTCAAACTTCACAGAGAGGCAGAAGTCTCAGGGACAATTTATTTTCTGTGAACACGCTGAAAAATGGTGATTGGTTAGAAGGTAATACTCGTACCTGAGGGCAAGTTGGGTGAAAATCAGTTATTGCATTGCTCAGCTTTTCCCTTCCTGTTAAGGGTCAAGGTAACAACTCCTCGAATCCTTAATGGTCCCCTTTGTCTCACTAGAGACAGAAGGGGTTTAAAGGGGAAGGAAGAAATTCACACCTCGGTCTGCGTTCGGAAAACTGAAACAAACTTTTAATAAACAATAAATCCACACAACTATACACTATTATATATAGGCACAAACCGAGAAAAGGGGAAAAAAACGAAGAAGAGAAGGTTTACACAAGCTGTTCTTTTCAAGGTCAGTTCAGCAG
>NW_010407688.1:30837-41486 GCF_000710305.1 Buceros rhinoceros silvestris | reverse complement strand
GGTCTGGGAGGGCAGCCGACAGTGGAGTGGGAGTAGAAGGCCTCTGCGGCTTGCTGTCTAGGCAGGGAAAGGAAAGATCTTTTCCGCACGACAAGACAGAGGGTGGGGAGAAACCCCCGCACAGCTGATTTAGTAGCAGGAAAGCTCTCAGGCACAAAACAGCAGAGAGTTCGGATATTCCTACCCGATTTCAGAAGGGACTGACGGCAATAATAGTTTGGAGTCTGTAGTCACCAGCGATGTGGGAGTGTATGCCTCAGGTCTCGGGCCTAGGTTGGGCCTGGTCGTCAGCCAGCAGAGCCACAGGAGGGTTCCTTTCGTAACGCTGCCCAGAAGCCAAGAGAGGCCACTCCCTGTGCCCGCTGCCTTTTAAAGGCTTCCAACGTAACGTTTCACCTGACCCCCTTAACCAATTAAATGTGGAATTATCATATTTGCATGGAATAATTCTATTTGTCCATTACCCAAAACAAGGAAGTTTTAGCTCAAACCAGGACATTTCCTTTCTGGCCAGCCAGGCAAAACAAACATAGCACTGATCTTGCTCTCTATGGACCCTACCTAGGTCATTGGCACTGTCAAAGAAGATGACAAGCTGCAAAGGATAGAACTATTGTGATAGAAAGAGGGGTTTAAGGGAAAAAAGGCACAAATTTGTAAGAAAGTTGAATTCACAACCAACACTCATTATGGTGAAACAGGTTATTAAACTACATTACACTGCTAATATAGTAGTTTCCATGTAGTGGTACACTCTTAAGCACACAAATAAAGTTTTCAGTAAGGAACATGAGTTTAAGTGATAAACAAAGATATATTCATTTTACCTTTGTGGAATTGAGGGGACGGAGGACCAAAGGAGGATAAGACTGGGATGTTGACACATGCTGATGGAGCATATTTATACCTGATTGAGATACCCTCTTTTGATAATTATTTTCAGGCAATATTTTGGATTTACTGAACTTCTTACTAGTATGGATCTATTTAAAAGTTTGACAAGGTGCCTATAGGCCCCGATGCATGTGTGTTTAAGTCGTATAAATGTCAGAAGGTCATAAATACGCACCAAAGCTATGGTAGCCCTGCTGAGTTGAAGGTAGTATGATTACCCACTTTTATCTCCAAACGATCCGTCTCTCCAATTCCCCAATATCCTTCAAAAAATAAAAAAACCCCAAAAAACAAACAAAAAAAACCCACTATTGTTATCCACAATATCATCAGGAAACCCAGCGCTTGAAAGGGTTTATAGTTATGAAACCGTTATAGTTATATGAAAAGACATACTGTACACATAATAAAAAAATCTTGTTACTCATACAGGGTGTTTTAAAGCCAAAACAACTTAATATTCTGTGTTTCCTTCATTTTAAAGTTTTATTTTGGTTATCTTGAAGAAGAATATGTCATACTATATAATGAAAACTCTTGTATGGTTATTATAACAATATCTTTATCAATTGGCAGCACAGCTCATTGTTAATGCACTTATCATTGCTGTTTCTTGAAAGTAATGGTGCATCCTTAACATAAAAAAAGTGCTGAGTGCTATCCATACTAAAATTATGTCTGTGCGATTTCATTTAAGACACATCATTCTATGACATTGATATGACTTATTTCATCTTCATATTCTCTTTGTAGAAGCAATTTGTGATAAATTCCTAGTTCATTAGATTGCTGTTCAAAGATGTATGTGAGATTCATGTTTATGATTGTACACTGTATTGTGCAGACCGAAAGTGATGTGAGTTTGGTTCCATATTTCGTTCAAAGAATTCCAGAAAGAGAGGTTATGTCACAAAAACTGTGTTACGCCCTACTGAAGTGCTTTGCATAGCCAAGAATCTCTTGTACCAAGATGGAATTAATACAGATACCTCCAGAAATTTTTAGCTTATTTACAGAAAATAAAATCCTCTTTGTGTGTTATTCCTTTAATTTATAATTATCTCCTCCAATTAGCAGTGGATTTCTTCTTCAATATTAATATTCTTTAAACTCTGAAATTGGACATGGATCTTTTATCTAAGTAATCTATACATAATGAAAATTTAAGTTTAGGAGAAAGTAAGAAATTCCAAGCAATGAAAACCACTGAAGTTTTGTGGGATAATGTGTGGTGGATGGGAAGGTATAAAACTGTAGAAAGAACTCATTTTACTAGAAGTCTAAAATGAGAAGATGGCTCATAGAAGACCTGTAATCCAATAAAGGTAAGTAAAAGTGCTAAACAAATGAGAACAAATTCTGCAAATAGAGATTAGGAAAAGGATAACAGCAAAACCAGATCTTTTTTAAAGTACTAATACAGCAACATCCATATAAAACAGCAGCAAATATTCATTTGAAGGGCTGCTTATATGCAAGAAAAATTCTTGGTATAAAGTAAATGGCAGATACAGATCTTGACAAGTCTGTATTGTTTAGAGCTGGGTTCTTTGACAGAGAAACAGATGTCATCAATTAAATTAAAACTTGGGATAAAAAGCAACATGAAATGAGGTATGAATTCAGGAAAGCACTCTAAATGTTGAACTTCAAGTCCGCTTATAGTCCCCTCCTTTGAATTTCCAGGAAAAAAATTACGTTTTCTCGATTTCAAAATCGTAAACCCTTCAATATTCCGTGGAATGGTTGTTCAGATACTTTACATGCAAGCATAATAATTTTTTGTGAATATTCAGCATGGGTTAGCTTAAACCAAACCTGAAATGGGATGATTTTGTCCTGAAGCGGGTTAGGATGGAGAAATGGAGGCAGCTTTTTGTCTCATTCCAGCTGGAAACACAAGATATCTGCTATAATTACTATATGTAGGTTGCTGCCTCTGGCAGGAAAGCAATGAATTTTGGATCTGTCCTCCAGAGGGTGATGAGATTTGTGTTAGCTTTCTTCTCTCCCATCCTCTGCAGTTTTGTATTCCAACTACTGGCAAGCACACAGTGAAAATTATCAAATCAAATGAAAATCAGCTACATGGGAATCTTACCTCTAAATAAGTGTCTGTCTCAATTGTGGTTCAGTAACTAATTTTTCCCTTAGAAGAATTTGCATACTGGTATTGCACTATGAAATAAAGCTCAGAGAAATGAGATCAAAAAGTAGATTAAATAAATGTGGATTACATGAAATTAAATACCTTTTTTGCAATTAATTATTACAGTTTTTGGTTTTGTGCTATAGCACATATCGATGGTGTTAGGGGAATTAAGTTAGCATCATGCAGAGCTAGGAACAGTATTTCACTTTGAATTTACAATTGTGCTGTTTGAAGATGGGTTGGGAAAGAAAACTAGAGATAAACAATGGACCGAGTTGACGGCTGGTCTAAATCAGCTCTCCTGAAGCTTGTGGAGCATGCTGATTTAAAGAAATTTTGGTGTATTTGCCACAATATTTCTAAACCGTAGTTTATGTAGCTTCAGATGTAAATATATTGCAGACAATTTGAAACTTATTTATTTTCTTGGCAGGTGTTGTTCTTCCTCTCTTATTTGTGCTTTTCTGTTTTTCCTTTCATATGTCTTCTTTTTCACTCAGTAATGTGAACCATCACTACTTTCATTGGGTTATTGTACATACCTATTTAATATGTCAAGTCTATCTGTTCTTTCATATGCTCTGTATAGTGAGTTTCCAGCTGCTGCATTTCCTCTGCGGTGTGAGGTTATTGCTTTGTTAAGATGCTTGGTGAAAGGGCTGAATAGATTCCAGGCTCTGCAAAGATTACTTAGCTGCAAAATTTTATAACACTGTCCAAGTCCAGTACAACCAGTTGAACTTCAGCAGAGTATTATATACACATACACATATTTTGTGGTTTTTTTAGAATAGTGTCTGATTCTCTACATATGACATATAGAGTATTGGTCACATCATTTTATTTGAAGAGGAAGTAAAGCAACGTGGATCTCAGAGATGTTTCCCTAGAATGGTTCCTGTCTGTAGACAGACTCCAGAAATTTTCTAAAAGGGTGTAAAACCCTAGTGGTAATACCTCAGCAGGTCTTTAATCCTACTGAACTGTTCAGTCTCAGTACATGGGTCTGCCAAGCAGACAGATTAAGACACCATAACTCATTCTAGCCAGGAAGGTTAAACAAATGACATTTTATGGCAAGGATTCTATTTATTTTGACCATGTCAAAAAGTGTGTTATTAACTTCAGTCTTCCCATCCAGTGAACAGGTTCTACAGTGTTTTCTTCTACCACAGAGTTAGCTGTGATAGAAGAAAACACAGCATGAGTAGTCTGAAGACAGGAGGGAGAAACAATTCAGCATAATACATGCGCAAAATATAACACTCTTTACATGCAGATACACACACAAACACACACAAGCACACACAAATTCATATTTGAAGTGTATATTCTTATATGGTGAATATAAGTATACTCTTATTTCAACTATTTGGTCAGTATGGAAATGATTGGTTGTTTTTCCAAAACTACTTACTTTGACACTCAAAAGAGAACTTTTGCAAGCAATGAAAAAAATATTATTACCAAACAAGTGGAAATGTTATAGACATTTTATTAAACAGAGATAGAAATGGACATATAAAGATCCTATAAGCAAGATACCTGAACCTACAGGAATACAATCGACATTTTCAGTAGGTTCAATCCTGGGAAGACCCCCAAGGACTATTAAATAATGAATAAATTATCACCAACAATTATGAGTTATTCATGATGCTGTTTCCTGCCATAACCTCAAAGAGTCTTTTCTGCTGAAAAGATATCAGGTAGTGGAAGCTGATAATTTTTCCTATTTTTACCACTTCTAGTCTGTATGTAGTTAAAAACTCCATTAGAACTCTATCTCTCCTATAGTAATACTTATTTCTTAATAAAGAATGCATAATAGAAGGAAAATATATTATTTCTTTTGGAAAGGTTATTCAAAAAAATATTTCAGATTAACAGGAAATAAACCTTGTTTCTTGCATTGAGGACTACTGTTCACTCATATTTAGCTTTTAACATTTAATTATATAGATTTCTCAATCCACTAGCTAGTATTTGTTGAAACATAATGCTCAAACAAGGTTCCAGCAGGAAATCTTGCCTCTTCTGTAATCAGCCAAGTTAACCAACTCAAAAAATTTGGAGCTAGGACTTCAAGCTGAGGAAGGTAAAAATCCCAGAGTGTGTTTAGGAAGAATATGCTGTGTGACTACCAATTTCAGGACTTTGTGAGTCTGTTAGGTTTTCAAAAGAAACTATAGTTCACTCATTCTATTATTGCAATTAATAATAACAAATAATAATAATTTGAAATTACAGAAGGAAGTGGAGGCATACATTTACAGAATATGAGATGGGGTGAACCCATATTCTTACACAGAGACTTAACAACTAAGTCTAGTTTCTTCATGGGACTAAAGTTCAACTTTAGAGACACTTTAAGTATTGGCCCTGTTGTCAGCTATTCGTAAGAAGATCGGAGTAGCAACATAGATGCAAGGATGAGTAAGAAGTTCTATTCTTCTTACATTATATAATATATTATTTCTTGGGTTTCTCTGACTTTCTCACTTATCTAGTGAGTCTATAGAGGGAAATGGTAAGAGGTAGAGAAGGGAATTATCTGCCATTGCGTCTTCCTGTGCCTCTGGCTCTAGCTCTGATCTGCCTTTATTCACACATTATTAATGATTTCTATCTGAATGTGTTCCGGTAGTATCCAAAATGGGTTAGATATTATACAAACATAGGATTAGGGCACTCTTCCCACTCTGACTGTTTAAAAAAAAAAAAAATCAGATTTTTCATGATGGAATCAGCACTAAACATTAACTTCAGTGAGCAAGCAACAATTTGGGTCATATACACAGAAATTTTTAAATGTGTCTTTGAATATTTTGCTGGGCAGTGCCCTTCTATAATGTGTTAATGCTGATATAGTTAATATTTGTGAAGTTATCAAAGGAAATCTAAATGGTCACTTTTATTTTTCTTTTAAACTTTAGAAACTGCTCTGTTTTTGTAGAGTAAATATGTGTTCCCTGAGGTACTGTGGAATGAGTAGTTAAGAATAAACTATACCTTTTCTTAATTAATGAGAAAAAAATCATTCATGAGCAATTATGAAAGACACTATGAATCTCTGAATTCAGAGTAGCCCGTCTTTATTATGATCAGAAAAATAAAGACAAAACCATGAAAACATGCCTTTTAAAAATTTTACTTTTGTCTTTTACCAGTAGGTACTCGTTTTTCTCACTGTTTTTTAAGGAACTGGTTTTCACACTCAGATTAATCAATTAAGGTCTCATATCAATGACTTAAACCCGTTAATGCTAGAATTTGCATTTACAGATAATTTTAAGTGATATGCTCTTAGTACCCAGCTACAGGACAAACATAATTCCATTTTTCCTTTCACATTATTTTTCAAGTAATATCCCCCAAAATCTAATTCATAATCTTTGTTTGAACGCAGTTTGCCATTCTGATAGGCTGTATTCTTATCTGGCAGCTCCATCAGCAGCTGGAAAGCTGAACCAGATTGAAAACTGTACGAAATATTCTACTGCCTTAATTTCATTCATTGTCACCTTTGAAAACTAACCAGCAGGTGCCCAGAATTTTAAAAAACCAAGGTTTCCTAGTACAGTCAAATCAGTGCTTATTTGGTATGATAGGCTTGACATGAGAGCAATGCTGCTCAATTTGCAAGATATACACAAAATCGGTTGTTGTTGTTGTTGTTATCTGTCTGGAGGCTATGTTTATCTTGCCTTCAGGATGCGCTTGGAACTGAGTTCAGTTTCTCAGAGGTGGTTGTTTTCCTCTTCTTGTCTCCGCATTTTAAGGCAGTAAATCAAGTAGGTCAGCAGTGCAACCCACATGCTCTGGTTGACAAGCTGGGATTGTGCAGGATAAGGAAGAGAAAAATGAACTTTGTTACATGCCATGTCAGTTATCCAGAGGCTGTGTCCTCTAATAAATGTGGTCATGAGCACACATGGTCATTGTAATTCCGTGCTGAAGTCCTTTTGTACAGTAATGCAATATTCGCTTGGCTGGCTAAGGAAAAAGCAGGAGGTTTGAAGCCACAGACTTTTCTGGGAATCCAGATGCCAGCAACTAAGGGCAGTCTGGAAGGAAGTGCATGGGATTATATAATCTGAAATAAAGAAGGCCTAGCTATGAAACTTACATGGTTGTAAATACTTGTGTTTAATTCATACATGCTCTTTTCCCCTCCTTCTTCAGCCAGTTCTTTCTCTACCAAAGGCTTCTGACTACAAAGTGATAGCTAAAATCTGAGGATAGGTGTATTCTTGCCAGAAAAGGGCCTCTACTGCTTCTCAAAACATGGTTCTGCTCTCATGATGGCTGTGCCTGAAGGTGGTCACACTTCTGTGGCTTTTTCTTCCCACCCTTATGACCAGTTATCCTTCTCTCCTATTCACGCCCTCTCTCTTTCTCCATGGGAACCTCATGCTGAGATGTCTCTTTCAGATCAGGAACACTGCAACAAACCTACCAGGCCTGAAATAACTTGGACGGGCAAAAATTGCATAGAACTCTTAAGAGGTATATTTATTTCCTCAAGAGCTTTAATAAAAAAGGTCAAACTAATCTACAGCGACTTAAAAGCACCACAGTAAAGGAAAATAATGTCAAGAAGATAAAGAGCAGCAAACCTACTGCTGCTGTAGTCTTGTTACAGCAAAGTCAATTTGGCCTGTAATTTGAATATTGTCCCTAAACTGAGTACCAATGGAAAAAATTTTACCATTTGTCTTCTGGTGGTTTTAGCTTCAACTGAGTAACTAAGCATGAGAAATACACTACAGCTCATCTTATTGTACCATTCTTGTACTGGTTTGTCTGGGATGGAGTTAATTTTCTTCCTAATTAAGCAGCCTGTATAGTGCTGTGTTTTAGACTGGTGATAATGCACCACTGTTTTATTCTTTTCTCTGTGTGCCCATGACACAGGGTATTAGGAAGGGATACAACACTGTGATCGAGGGGTGGACATGACCAATTGAGACCACAGTACACAGATTATCCTGTGAATGCAAAATGTGCCATAATCAAGAAAGCCAAGCGGGTAAAGCTTGGCTTTATGGCATGGAGGATGATAGTGCAGATAATTAATATGGGGAGGCCTGACAGATTTATTATGCCAAACTGCCACTAATACATCAAGGCAAACGCCACTTCTTCACCACAGCGGAAGAGATCACCAGATGACTTATACCACTGCCTGAAACACCATTCTCGGCCTTGAAAAACAAGTCTCATGGCAACAAAGCACTTGACAACAAAGAATCGAATCAGACTACAGGGATCCTATCACATCTCCTATAAATATACTTAAAATGACAAGAGAAGCTGGGACCTTCAAGCATTGGGATAGAAATCCTACAGAAGCCACTTAGCTAATTAAAACTAGAGGATCTGCTAATTGACCTCGTCCTCTCCAAACAAAACCACATACCGTAGAAGGACATAAAGCTTAAGTGACTCTCTGATAAAGTGTAGGTTATCCTTTCGGAGTCATGGGGTTGTTTTTTCTCAAGGACCTGCTGCACTTGGTGGTTAAAACAAAAGGATGAGGAAATCCAACACGCACCTCAAGGAGATTTAAAGTTGGGGGAAAATAACCCATGATCTGAGTTATATGTTGCCATTGCTGTATGCTACCATAGTTCTATGTCAAAAGTACCAAAGCAGGAGTCACCCAATCCAGCAGAGAATGACCCTTGTAAGGAAAGGTTACAGTGCCAGAATCTCAGAATAACAGAATGGTAGAGTTGAAAGGGATCTCTGGAGATCATCTAGTATTACCCTGCTCTTAAAGGAGTTTCACCTAGAGCAAATCAGATGGGATCACATTGGAAGGGAGCTCTGGAGATCATCTAGTCCAACCCCACTGGGAAAGCAGGTTAACCTAGAGCACACTGCACAGAATCGCATCCAGGAGGGTTTTGAATCTCTCCAGAGAAGGAGACGCCACATTCTCTCTGAACAGCCGATTCCAGTGCTCCATCACCCTCAAAGTTCTTCCTCATGTTCAGATTGAACTTCCTGTGTTCCAGTGTGTGCCTGTTGCCCCTTGTCCTGTGTCTGGGCACCACTGAAAAGGATCTTGCCCCATCCTCTTGACATCTGCCCTTTAGACATTCATAAGCACTGATAAGATCCCTTCCTAGTCTTCTCTTCTCCAGGCTAAAGAGACCCAGGGCCCTCAGCCTTTCCTCATGAGAGACATGCTCCACTCCCCTAACCTCTGCCTTCTCTGTACCCTCTGCCACCAGGGCACCCACCTCATTCAGCAGCAGACTCACATTTTCGCTAGTGTTCCTTTTGCTACTGATGTACTTAAGGAAGCTCTTCATGTTGTTCTGGATTCAACTGCCAAATTTATTTCCAGTTGGGTCTTAGCCTTCCTCACTGCATCCCTGCATAGTTTGACAATGTTCCTATATTCCTCCAAAGTGGCCAGTCCCTTTTTCTGTATTCTGTAAACCTCCTGCTTCCATTTGAGTTTTTCCAGAATCTCCTTGCTCAACCGTGCATGTCTCCTGCCTCCTTTGCTTGATTTCTTACTCATAGGGATGCAGCAATCTTGAGCTTGGAGGAAATGGTGCTTGAATATTAACCAGCTCTCTTGGACACACCCACCTTCTAGAACGCTAACCCATGGTCTTCCTTCAAGTAGGTCCAAAGTCTGCTCTCCTGAAGTCCAGGGTTGTAATCCTACTTTTTGTCCTACTTCTTCCATGCAGGATCCTGAACTCCACCATCTCACTGTTACTGTAGCTGAGGTTGCCCCTCACTTTCATACCCCCCAAAGTCAATCTTTGTTAGTAGAATGTCAACAGGAGCACACCTCTCCTTGTTGGCTCCTCCACCACCTGTGTCAAAATGTTGTCAGTGCTCTTCAGGAATCTACTGGATTTTGTGTGCCTAGCTGTGTTGTCCTTCCAGTAAATACCAGGGTGGTTGAAGTCCTCCATGAGAACCAGGGCCTGTGATCATGAGGCTACTTTCAGCTGTCTGTGGAAGGCCTAAGCAGCTTCCTCTTCTTGCTCAGGTGGCCTGTAGTAAAAACCCTCAACAGTGTCTCCCATGTTAGCCTGTCCCTTAATTCTTACCAACAAGCTTTCAATTTGTTCTTCACCCACCCCTTTGGAAAGCTCAATACATTCTGGTTGCTCTGTCACATAAGGAGCAACTCCACCACTTCACCTTGTTGGCCTATCCTTCCTAAAACTTTGTAGGTTTTAGGAAAGGTTATATGGCCCTGTGACTGCACACAGATCTCTAGTCCTTCCTGTTTATTCCCCATGCTGCGTGTGAAGGGTATAGGAATTTCAGACGGGTAATCAAGCATGCAGGTTTTCCTGGAGGTGTGCAAGAGGATCAGTCATAACCATACACAACCTTGGCTAGCCTTCTGGTTCTCTTGGTTCTCTGGATCCAGCAGTCCAACACAGCACACTGCCTCTCCTGTCATGAATGACCATCACAACAGTTCATGGACTAAATTAATCACATCACAACTCATGGATTAAATTAAGTTAATGGACATTTGAATGGATGTTTGAATGAAGATTGTCCATAGATAAAAGGAATATCTGTGTATATGTCGAAGTGTAGGGATGGGGGTAGTGAC
>NW_010407688.1:23267-30774 GCF_000710305.1 Buceros rhinoceros silvestris | reverse complement strand
TAGGGAAGGGGGTAGTGGAGGCTGATGAAAATACATTGAATAATGTAACACCTGCGCACAATGCAGACTGCATGGAATAAGGTAGAGATTGTACTAGGAAGGAGTTAATTTTCTTCATAGCAGCCCACAAGGTGCTGCGGCTTTTTTGACAGAAACTGTGTTGACAACTCACTGATGTTTTAGCTGTTGCTGAACAGTGCTTGCATAGCACCAAAACCTCCTCTATCTCTCTCTCTGACCACCCAGCGAGTAGGTTGGCAAGAGGCTGGGAGGGGACACAGACAAGACAGCTGATCTGAATTAACCGGAGAGATATCCCATGCCATAAAACATCATGTTTGACAACACAGACTGGAGCGGGACAGGAGTTTTTTCAAAGTTGCTTTTGCTTGTGAATTGGCTTGGCTTCAATCTGTTGGTGCTGAGCAATTGTTTTTGCATCATTTGGTTTTGGTTTGTCTTTTTTTCCTTCACTTACTGAAATGTCTTTATCTCAACATACAAGTTTTCTCAGTTTTGCCCTTCTGATTCTTTCTTCCACACTCCCTGGGGTTAGAGAGAGTGAGTGAGCAACCACATGGTCTTTAAGCAGCTTGCTGTTGAAGGCACACATCTGAATAGGAGACCTGGGCTGTAAGTCTGCATTGAGTCATTTAGAAAAGGATTTAAACTGAAAACTTACTTACATTCTGTGGAGAAACCTTACGCGCTGTGTATAGCCTTCTCTACATAAGTGTCTTCCTTATTTCAGCAGGTAGATGTCCATAGGAGAAGATATTGTGTACTGGGTTCTCTCACTTAAGGAGCAGAATTTTCAGCAATGAGATTATTTCAATTGTTGTCTTTCCCTCTAGCTCAACAAAACCAAACTTTTTATACAAAGTAAAACTTTTAGAAAAATAATGAGCTTCTTGTTAGAGTTATAACGAATTTTATTCAAATCTGTGCCATGAGACAAGTGTAATTTGTGTTCTGGACATATTTATTTGTTATGACTGCAGAGTTAATGCATGGGGAGTTAGATGGCAATAGTAGTGGTGGACATATACTCACGTTCCTTATGTAATGCCTTTTATTTTACAAACACAAGAACAAAAATGTCTTAATTGCCAAAAAAAAAAAAAAAAAAGAGAATAGTTGGGTACTAAGCCAAAATATCCATTATTTATAAAGGTTTTTCTGAGAGGAAGTGACTCAAAAGCAGAACTCTGTAATGAAGGTGTTGTCTCTAACGGATGAAATATTGCCACATTTACAGTAAAATAATAATTCATAGTTTAAGAACTTGAAATGACAAGGGCTATTGATAAATGAATAAATTAAAAATAAAATCATTGCATCCCTCTCTAGAAACCAGATCATATACACAGACACACATATATATTTATATAGACAAATGAAATTTAGACTGAAAAGTTTCCAGGAAGGTATTTGAGACGTACAGTACCAGGTACTCTTTTAAACAATTTTTTCCACCTAATACAAGTTGGACCAAACCTGTTGGTGTAAATAGGTTAGTGAAATTAAAGTCAACAGACACCATGAGAGTAGCTGGTTCATGCTCTTTATACTAAAGCCAATTGACAGCACCTGTGCAGCTAATATACAGTCTTCAGGCTAATTGACAACTCGCTTAAATAAACAAATTATCTCCATTTGCGGTATGTGTAGCAAGTGGAGGAAGGTTCAGAGTTTATTTCAAGGACTGAAGTGTCTGTGTTTTTTTTACCTTAGGATAAAATGTCCAGAATTTTAAGAATTTCTACTGCAAATGTTCTTTCAGGCTCTGATAGCCCTTTTCAAGAGCTATAAAGTGGATAAAAAGTCTTTTCTCTAGAAAATATGAGGTGGTTACTCTTTCCTGGGAATCAGCAGTTCCCATTTGAATTCAAAGAAAATATAAACACATGCAAAAGCAAAGTTCTTTCCCTTCAGACTGAAGCTAGAAAACAATAGAAAGAAGAGGTTATCTCTCAGAGACACTTCTTTTGTGGGTTTGTACTAACACACACAAAATTTTATTTTTAAACAGAAACCGGTGCAGAGAGTCTATTTGAATATGCTAAATATGAAAAACCTGGGAGGTAAAAATATTATATTCTGTTGTGCAGATCTCACTGCTGTTGATACGTTGATGTTGTGCTGTATTGATCTCACTGACATACTGCAATTGTGATCTCCCTCACAAGTTAATATTCGTGTTATGCTTTAAGACTGTCACTTATTGTGCGATGTAAATGGAAAGGAGTCCGGCTCTCTGAAAAGTGGGTAGGAGAGTCCTAGTAACAGTCTAGAAGCAGAGGCCTGGGGAACTGCAATGAGTGTTGAGTACAAAGAGGTGAAAGAATCTGAACTATTTCACTTAGGAGCTTTAGAAGGACCTTACCAGAAAATAAGATGTTCATGCAAATAACAGCCAGAAGCCTGACTGTTTGCAAATCCCCAGGGTCATGGAGGGAGAACCATTCATACTTCTGAAATAGACATGAGAGAAAAGAACAAAATGCCATCTTGAAAATAGCACCATTTGAAATAAAATCCTAAAAATTTCAAGTGCAATTTTTCAATGAAAATAATTTTGTAAAAACAGAGGTTGTGGTAGGAAAACATGATTTAAAATTTATCTGAAAAAGCCAATTTTGACTTTGTATTGATACGAACCCATCAGAGAAACAAGCACTGGCCAAATACTTTCGCTTTACCTCCTGCTTTCCACCAGCTGCTGCAAAAATCCGTGGACAGGCAAAAGACTAAAGCACTCAGCTGGGTTTATTCTTTTTTCCCATCTCCATCTTGCCCATCTGCAGGTTATTAGTGTATTCCTCACAGGAGAAGGTGCAGTGAGGAATGACCTCTCCATTATTAACATATTTCCTGAAAAACATGTACCCAGACAACTGAGAGAAAATTATTTCCAGTTTATGGAAGATGTCCACCGTTTGTGAACATCCAACACTTCTGGAAGGTGACAAAGCTCCAGCAGCATCTCTAAGATATTGAAGGTGAGTGGTTTAGGTGTAACAGTAGAATGTAAGAAAAGCTGTAGTGATCCAACCCACCATCTGGACTCTAGTGATAACCAGGTAAAATAGGAAGACTATAGCAAGCACCCCTTCCCTTCCCCAAACAGTCTCCCATTTGCACATTAGGGTTCAATATTTTAATTTTATTTCTTGCACTGCACTAAAACCCAAACACTTCCACTCGCAGCATATGGAAGTTAGATTAAAAAGTGGCCTCCATGGTTTTAGATCAAGGACATTCAGATAGAATATCCTAGCACTAACACAATTAATAAATACTATCTTTAAGTGTGGGTTTAAATCAGATTTTTGGTCTTGTTTAGTCACAGATTCATACAGTCAATGAGAGTCTATAGCTTTTGAAACTGAAAAATAAAAAACTCTGATTAACTAGCCCTTCCAAAACCAAACCAAATCAGTGAATACACTGCAGCCAGTCAAGACTTTGTATCTGTCTGGTTATTTAATTATGCTGAATAATGAAAGGGAGGCTGTTTGGATTTTCTTTCTATTCTGCTTTTAGCAAATGTCATTTTTTTTACCCAAGAGCCCTTGAACAAGCTTAAGCTGTAAATCATCATTTTTCTCTGATTAAAAGATTTTATGTCTTCTTCATTGGCCTCTGTATTCTTTATACAATACATTTATCCTTGCTCAGGAGCCTTGATTCAGGTTGAACAAAGTAACAGGGCATCTTACTCTTAATTGACTTAGATGTGATATTTCCAGCCCATTTTTCTAAAAAAACGAAACAAAAAAAAGTGAAGAAAAAAGCATTTTTTTAGAATGAAAGATGCATATTACAACTGCTTAGTTAAGTATGTCTCACTTATATAGGTGTGCTCTCTTTTCTCTTAACTTTAACATCTTTTTAATTTTGATTTTCCTTGTCCTCTTTATCCTCTTTTTTTTTTCTGACAGGAAATCTTTTGTGAGTCTGATGTTTCTTCAGTTTATATGTAATTAATTTTAATGTGATGAAAACATAGAAGAATTCTTATGTGATACAAGAGAATACACAAGCCAGTTCAAAAGCTGACTACTTGTATACAGCATATCAGTTTCTCAGATAGTACCTGGTGTCATAGGAGTACTGTACAATACAAAAATTTTCCAAGAGAATGTGTTTACTTTCTAAGGTGAATTTAAGGAAACATCATCAAAGGGAGTTATTTCACATTTATTTAGGTCTGTGTGAGAACTGAATGTTCCAATATTTCAATTTAATTAAGCTTTTGCTTGTTAAATCAAAATGGACTACATTTCCTTCCTGCTGTATTTCAGTCTATTCAGTGACAATACACAGGCAATAAATCTGGCACAGCGTGTGGGGAATACAAAAGGCTGCGATGAGAATCAGGCAAAACAAGACACAAGTCTACCAATCTCCTGCAAAACTGCAGCCCGGATTTAGAATGTAGCTTATGCAAAAAAGGTAGGATCATACGGATCTCAGAACAACATGATTCCATTTGGTCTCATTCTTCATTTGCTAACTACGTTTATGGTGTGTATCCCAACCAAATCCTGCATTTACACTAATCCAAGCCAGTAGGAAACTTGTGCCAGTGATTTTAACAGTACCGTTACTCATGTAAGCAAGTGAATTAGTACCACATGTCTATCTAGAGGTTTATTAAAAACAATTAAAGTAATATTTTAAAGCAGTTCTTAATTTAAACAGAATAATTATAAGAATCTGCACTCAAATTTGGGGGAATAATAATCTCAAAAATGGTCACTGCCTCATGTTCCATTAAATTCCTTCTGTTATCTGTGTATTCAGAATATTTTTTTTCTGTACTGGAGTTCAGTTTTTAAAGGTACTGTTCTTCATAGACGATACTTACGTAAGTTTCAAAAGTGTTCCCAGATCTGTCTTTCACACAGGTGAAGGTATCAGCAGAGTAGCTTTAGGGTAGATTCTGATTCAAAATTTCTGATTTTCCTTCCTGACTTTAGAGATGCTGGTCTGTTTACCACTTAAACTCACATCAGAAAGCTGGTCCCTTTACAAAGTATGTGCATGCCCTGCTGTTTTTACCATCAAAGTTCAAAAAAAAGTACTCATGTGATTGTGAATATATTATTAATCATCTGCCCTGAGCAAATATTTACCACAATCTTAAACATCACATGGATTTGAGGATATGGCCAGTTGTCAGTTATACTGATCTAAACCCAGAATCATTCCCGTGGAGACTGAAATTAATCCAAAAGGACATATGTTACAGACAAACATTTCTTATCTCAACTATTCTGTTAAATACCATCCCTACCAGGCTGGAATTTTCCAGGTTAGTCCTGCAAAACTAAATTTCAATGGTATATAAAAATATTCAGCATTAAGATTGCATAGCTTAATCACCTTCTGACAGTCAGGAATGATTCCCAAACATAGCAATGCACCATGACCTGAGGCTATCATGATGGTCTGTTCAGGGAGATTATGGTCTTCATTACCTAAAGAATCTCTTAATCTCCTCTAATTTACACCAGTTCTGAATCAGTCCCTTTTTCCTCTCCAAGACCACAGTTTTTCAAAACCTCTACTTACCACAGCTATGAGAATAAAAGAATGTTATTGCAGGATATTTTTAAGGTGCAAAATTAAATTCAGCTCATGTGCACAAGGCATATTATATCCCTAGCCACCTCCAACTTTTTCCCTTCTTACTGTGCTTTTGACAGTGGGGGCAATTCCTTTGGTTATATGATAGGAAATAGTTCTCCATTTCCTATCATAATTTCAAAATTTACTTCCTCTCTTTCTTGGGGAAAAAGGGAATGTCTAGACATGTTTCAAAAACCACTTTTGGCCAGGAACTTAGGATTGGATACGTTGGACAAAGTTTGCTCTGATTAAACTGATTTTGCTTTTTAGGACCTTCTGGCTGATCGGTGTTAAGATGGGTGTTATGGTGGGTGATAAACGTGGCATCTTTACCACGCACTTATTTTAACTGCATGAAAGAAGATAAGGCCTGCAAGTGCCTTTGCAAGTAGTTAAAATTGTGTTTATCCAGGCTATTTTAAAAAAATCATCTTATGGAAAAAATAGTACGTAAGTCCAGAAGAAAATGCGAGTGTTGAAGGTTATGGAAAGAAATGTGAACCATCCTACAAATTTTTCTCTGTCACACAGAACTTTTAAATTCTATATAAACTGTTTTGCATTGAATATGAAAAGCTTAGGGGGGTTAAAATCTAAGCTCAGCTCAAAAAATCTGCTGTGGTTAAAATTTTTCTGAAGATCGAGAAGAAGATGACAGGTAGGTATCTGCTGATTTAGCTACTATTGTTCTTTTCATGAGCATGTAATCTCCTCCATTGAATTAATAATCCACAGTATTTTTTTTAAATGGTTACCTGAAGTAGAAAATATATAAGCTTAGAGCCTGCTAGAACAGTCAGGTGCTATTTTTCAGTTACAGGGAACTAATAATGCTGAAATTCAGCAGCCATAGGCTATCAGTTGTGCCTTTTTAATACCCAATATTTGACCTAATGTTAAGCATACAGAGTGGGACTGCATATTTGCCTGGAAAGAGGACTAATGCTGCCCAGTATCTATGCTGCATGCTGTAACTGCAAAATGCAGTACACCCTTCAGTGATTAGAAAGCACCAGCGAAACTGCAAAAGGTGAAAATGAAACAGAATTTTCTTCCAGCTCTCTGACATTTAAAAAACTTCTGGGCTCAAAATCATCCTTATATTTTAAGTATTCATGAAAATGTATTGGAAAACCTCTCCAAGTAGGAAATCAATGTAGCAGAAATTTAAAATTTATTTACTTCAGTATGAATTCTGCTATTATCTTTGGCTGACAGAGAATTTCACTATCTGAGAGAAATTCAGGTTTTGTACACAAAACTCCCTTTAACTTTCACAGTGAAATACGAAAATTGTTGCCATCCAGGTATAGGTGCTTTTTTTTTTTTTTGCTAGTACATTATGAAAATATAGCTGTTTCTAGTAAAACTGCTTTAAAACGTGAAGAATAAGGAGAAAATATCCTAATCATAAGTATTCCACTTTCCACTAAAATTTTATTCAGAGACACAAAAAAGAAGCTCAAAAAGAGAAAAAATTTTTTTCATCTACTCTATGATAAAATCTAAAGTGTGACTATCTGTCCATATGCTCCTGTGATGTGCATGCCGAAGAGCATATAGAGATTTTCTTTAAAAAGTGTCTTCTGTGCATAATCTATAAATCTCTACTCGTATATTTGGTGTATTTCAACAGAAGAAGCCTTGCAAAGAAGATCCCTTAAATGGAACTACGTAAAATCAATGAAAAAAAGTGTTTTTCGGAGAGGAAGGAAAAATGCAAAAAAGCATAGGATAGGGCACAAAGGATTAAATTTTGAGGGTATTGAAACAAGTGCTTAAAGTGGAGTTCACCTTACAAGAAGTTCTTAAAAAAAGTTGCCTTTATTGGCTGGGAGGGTAATAATCTTTTTAACTAGAAAAAAGTTGC
>NW_010407688.1:5185-23158 GCF_000710305.1 Buceros rhinoceros silvestris | reverse complement strand
ACTAGAAAATAGTTGCCTTTATTGGCTGGAAGGCTAATAATCTTTTTAACTAGAAAATATTTACAAAGTAAACTTCCTCAGTTTGTACTTCATATTAATATACAATGATAGTGATAAAATTAATAAGGGACTATGAAGAATAAATTATGTAACTCTCATGCAGAATGCTTAATACGAAGGCTGTAACATCTAATCTTACGTTCTGTATACTACTGTTATTGGATTGCTATATCTTAGCAGTCCAGTAAGATGAGACATATTTCTCTGCAGTTACCTTGACCAATACTAACTGCCATAAATGTTATATGAGTCCTCATCAATGGTTAAATGAACATCAAAGTGTTTCGACATGATTTTCTTTAAAGCTGGAGCCCTAGATGGTATTTAAATGATTTGTCTATTTCCTGATGCAAGTAGCAGAACTTAATCTGGGATCATTATCTTTTGGGATGCTGGAAATTTAGCAGAAAATTCTATTCTCTTGTAATCCCATTCTTTGAAGTTGTAGTAATTTAAGGGGAAAAAAAAATCAGAAGCCTAGTTTGCTCTGGAATGCCAACAAGGGCTGCAAAGGAGAAATCATATGCATGTGGTGACAGGGAGGAGAGACCAACCCAACCATCTCCTGAGCAGTGTGGACAGCTGGAGTTCACAAGGCAAGTTCATGCTGACTGGTTTTGTGCATCCAGGAGAGCACAGACGCATGATGACACAGTTGGGTGGAGAGCTTGGTGCAGGGTTGGAGATCTCAGATAGAGTTGTTGGAAAATTGCTGTGACTGCATCAGAGAATGATGATCTTGCCTGCAAAGGTTTGCCATTCTGGGAATGTCCTGGCAAGCCATGAGGCATTCATTTGTACCCCATGTGGTGCTATTTTCTATAGTTAATCTTTGTGCATCTTTCTCTTCTCATGCAAAAGCACACAAAAAATTCAGATGCCATGCTGACTAACATCTTTTCAGGCTTTAGAGAAAGAGATGTGCTTTTAAAGACTACAATTTTTTTCTTTCCCTTCATATTTTAACTCTCAGTCATAGTGAGACATTTGATTTATGATCCTATGGGTTTATAGGCACAGCACATCTTCACTTGCATTCTGCACCTAGTTTGTCTTGCAGCAAAATACGAAGGAAAAAAAAAAAAGAAAAAATCCACCTAGATTTCTATCATCCCAGTATGGTACCATGCTTATCCTGTTTGGAAATACTTCTTTTTCTTTTGTGGCGAAAGACAAAAAGAAAAAAGTATTTGTCATTGTACGCAGATACCTATTACCATTATTATTGTTGCTTCCTTAAAATCTCTCTTTTTTTATAGTCATCTACCTTTATTTACTGTAAGAGTTTTGCACAGCTGTATTTTTCTTGGGGAATTGTGGCAGCATCATGTCAATTTGCTATAGTAATTGCTGAAAACAGCCCATCCACCAACGTTCTCAAACAACCCCAGTTAAAGCATCTGTCTTGATCCTTTCCTGTGTCCATTCCCCTGGGAACTCCTATAGCTATGGCTATCCTGAAGGCAAGAATCTGCAGCCTGTAGTGAAGAGGTGGCAGTTATTTTCTGAGCTGTTGTTGTTCCCATAAGGGACTAACTCACCAATGCTATGGTTTGTTAGTCTCTTAGAATATCTAGCTCTTCCAAACCAGACTCAGACAAATACAAAACAGGCATTCCCTGCAAGCCAAGTTCAGCTTTTGAAGAGTAAACAAACATTTCATTAAAATGGTCTCACTAAAGACGTGCAGAGAGATCTGAACTGAGCTGTCACCTTGTATTAGTCACACCCATAAATTCTACCATGTTACAGTGCTCACTTGCAGTATCCCAGAGAGCTTGGACAACACAATTCTTCAGGTTTTCCTCTCTTTGCTTTGGAGTTTTGTCTGGAGGGAGATTATCATCTCCCTTGCAATGTCCAGTACGTGTTTGCATCACCACTGCCACACTTGCTTTGTGCATGTGTACTCAGATACTGATCCTCACAGCAATGATTTCTATTAGGCCAGTGCAAGAAAACATTTTTATTTTGAAGACCACTCTTTCTGTATGAGCTCCTCTCCTTTCATGTTTGAGACATAACATTTCAGATGTTGACGATTTCTCGGTCTTTTGGATTCTTTTTCCCCCAGCAGCAGTGACAGCGAGTTCGGTCCTCACAATCACTCTGACAATCTGACAAGTGATATCACCAGGCCACAGCTAGAAGTGTTTTACTAACTTTAGTAGAATTTGTTTAATTCATCCTTACAGCCTAAGGGCGTGGGGGGAGAGATTCAGCTTAAAATTAAATTATTGTAGGAGTTCCTTCTAATACAAGAAAAATAGACAGGAAGAACATGGAGAGAGGGAAGAAAAGCCATGGTTAGAAAAGTATGTAATGTGAACATGATTATTAAATGGAATCTCATGGAAGTGGGCTTGATAAAACATGTATGAAGCAAAAAAGTAAACAAAAAAGAATAGCAACAGACTTTGTAACATTCATGATAAAAGTATCAGTAAAACCTCTGTGTCTGAGAGTTTAGTGAAGTACTGGCTGGATGGTTTCTTTTGAAGCACAGCTTTGAAAAGGTAAACTTAAATCAAAGCCTAGATGAGTAATTCTTGAAGTTGTCTTTCCAGCAAAAAATCCAACAGAAACAACTTTATAGTAAATAAATATTACTTTGCTGTCCATGACTCAAACACTGTATTATCTTCCAAATGAGTAAGAGAAAAAAAAATACACTGATGTTTTTAAAAACAGCCATGAAAGTGAGGAAGTATTAAATTCAGTTTTTCATGGCTTACTTCTATGAGCACGTGTTAAAGAAGAAGACAGTGTAAACAATGAAACTACGAGAGGTGTTTACTGCACTCAAGTATTCCCAATTCAGACACAGTTCCCAGCCCAGTCCTCCTGTCTGATCATGAGTTTTTCTCTCTAAACTGGGCCATCAGAAAGTAATAATTTCTTCCACACAAACCCCTGAGTCCCAAACAAGGAATTTTTTTGACATTGCCTTTCACTGCTCGTGGTGAAATTATTTAATTCATAAAAATCAAACACAGGAAACAAATGGGATGAAAATAGGTGAACATAATTAGAAAACGTGCTAATCTCTACCTCTTGTGTAATTAGTATTGGAGGACTTCTATGCATCTTTCCCTGCAAGGAATTTTTTAGAATCAGTGAAGCCTCCATCTCATTACAACACGGACTACCAATTTTCTTCGATACTTCAATGATCAGAAGGTTGGAGCACCTCTCCTATGAAAACAGGCTAAGACAGTTGAAATTGTTCAGCCTGGAGAAGAGAAGACTCTGGGGGTATCCTATAGCAACCTTCGGGTACCTAAAAGAAGCCTACAAGAAAGAGGGAGAGGGACTTTTTACAAGGGTATATAGTGATAGGACAAGGAGTAATGGCTTTAAATGGAAAGAGGGTAGATTTAGATTAGATGTAAGGAAGAAGTTCTTTACTTTGAGAGTGGTGAGACACTGGAACAGGTTGCCCAGAGCGGTTGTGGATGTCACATCCGTGATACTGTTCAAGGCCAGGCTGGATAGGACTTTGAGCAACCTGGTCTACCAGAAGGTGTCCCTGCCCATGGCAGGGCAGTTGGAATGAGATAATCTTTAAGGTCCATTCCAACACAAACCATTCTATGATTCAACTGTTTTCTTGGGCACATGGACCATCAGCCTGCTGATGAAGCAAGCAGGGATTAGTAAAACTCCTAGCCCACAGAGAAGTAGAATGTTCTTCCCCTGCAGGGCCGGGGAATGTTCTGCATCCACAGGGACGCCTTTCATTTTTAATGGATTTTTATTTTGTATTAATAAGGAACTTGCTGAACAAAACTTACACAGTCACTTCAGTGGGATATGCAGCATATCCTAAAAAGCTGATGTGATGGCAAACAATAACCTTTAATAATAATGGTAGTAAGACAAGATGACTTCCATGACTGTTCTTCAAGAGTGCTGCAAAAAGGAAAATGGAGTTACCAAAATATACTCCTTTTGCTACTTCATGATTTCCAGGTTAGTATCTACAGCAAACTTACTGAGTCAGATTGGAGTAAATTGTGACCATGTAATCCCATATGAATGATGGTATTTTGTGATGGCATTGTGCTTTGTTCAGCATTATTAATGATCTCTTCGCCACTCCTTTGCTCACTGTCGGGTTTCAGTAAATTTGTAGTTGGCTACAAGGGAATGAAGCTTTGGGATGGAACCTGTTTTTACTTACATGTTGTGGTTGCAAAGCAGAAAGTAATCAGGAGAAATGCTTTAATCTCCTGCTTCTGCCACCCATAACTTTCTGACCATTCATTTTTGAATGAATGACCACCTGAAAAGCAAACTAACCAGGTGTTTTAAAGCTAGTGTCATACATTTCTTCAAGGAGCTGCGAACTTAGACTAATACCCATTAAAAAAAAGAAAAGAAAAAAAACTGCAAAAGAAATGAGACAATCTTGGGCATGTTATGAGTTTAGGGAAGGAGCTTAAAATCTGGTTTTAAACAGTTGCTTGTGGAGTAGCAATGATAATGTGACTACCCATGATCTGGCCATCTATCCTCATTTTCCTGTACTCAACAAGATCTGTCAGAGGACTGAAATGCTTGAAGATCCCTTATAGTAGCCTTCTTTATGTGTGAAAGTTCATACTCTTGCTTCTGCCCTTAAAAAGAAAATTGCCTATTAATGATCAATAAAAATGTCAACATTAGTATATTGCTCAGGAGAAAAAAGAGAGGTCACTTGGGAAATAAGGGACTGCAGGACAGGAAGCCACTACACTACATCATCTGTGTATCATTGCACAAAGTCTATAAGCTCTAAAAATGCTTCGATTTAGAGACTGCGAGAAATCTGAATAAATCAGGATTCTGTCAAAATTGCACTTGATCTGCACAGAAACAATGTTAAGAAATCCAAATGTATAACCTAAAACCCATCCTGAATTAAATAATATTCATAAAACAGAGACATCATTGCCACTGGGCTGGAAGTCTACCATTCAGATCTTGCAATCTGTATATTAAATATATCCTGTACCTTATGCCAAATCTGGGCAGCTTCCTTTAAAGCTATACTCTCACACGCAAAGCTAAAACAAGCTATCTTCACAAATGATTTAAAGATCTCAGGTAATCCTTCTAAATAAAAAGAGAAAGTCTAGGGATCATATTCCTTCTCACAACAGAAATGGGTGCTTTTAGGGGGTAGAATTCAGGCTTGAAAGTGTGATTTCCACTGTTTGCCTCTTCGGCTTTACAAAAGGCATAGCACATGTCTTACAAAATTTCAGTGTAACTGTGGTAAAGCTTAGAAAGGTAATTATTGGATATCGTAAATCACTTCAGCACAAATTACTTTGTCTGCTGCAATAATAAATGAGATACTTTAAAGACTTTCTCCACTGTACATACTTTTTATTTAATTGCAAACATTTTAGAATAAGGGGCCTTCTCATAGCTTAGCCAGCACTTGGAACAAGTGTGTCTTTCCAGCCACAATAATGTTTAAATTTACTGCTAGTATCAATCTGGCTTAACAGATAGTACTTTGAAGTAATGATGAATAAAGTGGATGGATGAAAGGGCAAAGAAGAGTATGTGTCCCAACTGAGGAAAAGGTCTACAGGGCAAGTTTGCACCTTTTTTTGCATAAAGGGGAAAAAAATAAATCACTTTTTGAAACTCAAATCAATTAAGTTTCAGTTGGAACTCACACTTTCTAACAAGCTAAATCAACTTACCACAGGAAAAAAGTGTTCTTAAAATACAGCTCTTAGCTTCAGGTCTCAGAGAAGTGCTTAAAACTTTTCATTTGTTATGCAAAATTAATGGGAGTCAGGGACATGCTCCACAAAGAGAAAAGAACCTTCAGGCTTACTAAAATTGTGCACTCAGTTATGCAACAGGTTGTTTTGGAGGGGAGGAGAAAAAGTAAAACACTACCTGAAAAAAAAATTCAACTTTCATTTCACAAATGATTGACAGCTTTTCACCAAGTTTTGCAAAATAATTTTTCTTACGAGCTTAGCCCCTGAAAGCATATGTTTATAACGGATGCTTCAGTTGAGGTCTTATCAATACAACTGTCTAATGTCATATGTACACAATGTAATTGCTGGAGTGTTAACTTTGACGCTCTAATCAAGCCAGTAGAACAACTTCTATGGACTTCTGTTTCCTGAGCAGGATGAACAGCTCTGAAAAACCCACCATTTGGGCAAAGATATTTTGTACCAAGTCACCAAGTAAAGACCATAATTGTTATTTTTTAAATGGGATCCCTTTAGTTGCCCTTAGATACTCTGAGGCAGAAAATTGTTCAAGGTATGACGAATATCACAAAAAGAAAGAATTTCTGAAATTCATGATAATAGGAGCATGAGATAACCTGATTACATCAGCTTTTTATCATTTAAGGAGACTAAATTACACCAGGAGAAACATTGACTAAGCCCATACCTAGTGCTCTATCTTAGCCCCTGTTCTTTACAGCTGGGGTACATATGTTCACATGACTGACACAAGTGCATTTCCTCTCTAGCTGCTTCTTAGGTAACACTAAAAAAAATAAAAGTTGACACACAAATTGGAAAACTGAATGTTTCTAAATACCTCTGAATCTTCCCCGAACAGACTTTCAGTGTAATCCAGAAATTACATTATTGCACTGGACTTCAAGAGCGCTCACATAAAAGTTTTTATCTGGCTCACAGGCCTCCTTGGGCAATCTCGGATGTATCACTTGGTTTGGTGTTCGGAAGCTCTAAAACACTCCCACACCTGCAATGAGGAAATAAGGTGCATTCAGGATTCTGGTTTAGATCTTGGACTTTTTGCTTACCATCCTTCAGTTAGTTTTTGGAGGTTTCTAAGCTGTTTAAGGACATCCATACTGTTCCAGTCTCTTCTATTTTCTTTTACATTTATCTCTCAAAACTGAAGTCAAAGGCTATTTTGATTAGTTGAAACATTGAGTTTAGCCATATTAATTAATTTCTCAATGTTAGCTGAGAACATAGCTCTTAGTCTTAGTTGTGTCAGTCTTTAGCACAGCTTCCTTTTTCTCAGTGGTGCTCCCTAGAGAGGTATGATGACAATCACAAAGTGCCATGTTGCTGCAGTGAGAACATGGTGTGTTCCACATTAATAGGAATCCAAGTGTCACACAGCAGTGCACCTCATCTCTTATAGAAGGTGAAAGGATCATTATTTTATTGATTTTTAGAGCTTGAAACATACGAATCAAGGTCCCCATAATTATTTATTTGTACAAGAAATGGTTATAGTTCTAAAATCAGTTTTATTTAAAGTTTTTTACCTCAATCAGGTATTAAAGATTTAAATAAAGTCTGCAGCCTGCTCCATGACAAAGAAGACCTCCACATGGTTTGTGATATGCTGACTCTGGAATCCTAAAATCAGTGTTGGATAAGCATAGGTCTCCTAAATTAGGAAAGGGAGGTAATAGAATACTTTCTGTGGAAGTAGCAGATGTGAAAAGTAGCAAAGGCTGTTAGAAGCCCAGGCCACATCATAAGATTATAGCTGTAATTTCTCTTTGACATGACTCCTGAAGGATTAGAGGAATTTGTTTATTTACAGTGGTTTTGGAGCAAGGGCGTCGATTAAAAAAAGCTAGTTGAAAACTCAATAACATTCTGACTTTTCTTAACACTGTTGTTTCTTTGTACCTGAAGAAGTAAAAGGTAGTCCTTTTTATTAAATTTATATTAGGATAAGTGAAGAGTACAAATAACAAATAACAAACTATAATTAATAATTATACAAGAGACAAGAAAATAAATTTGGGACCCTGTTCATTCTTTTTCTTAGAAATGTGTTTGTATAAAATTATTAATAACCAAGGAAGGAACCCATTGCTTAAAATTAACTCCTTGCAAATAGGGAAAAAATAAAAAAGTAAAAAGTAAAAAATAAAAGAAAAAAGAAAAAGTAAAAAATTAATAGCAATGGCTGATTTAACCAACTATAGTTTTATTGGTCTTGGCTGACCTACATTTCTACACTACACTCATAGGCTAATCATACACAGAAAAACATATATGTACATATTTGGAGTAAAAAATTTACAAAGAAAAAGAGAGAGGGGGAGACAATTCCTTAAGAGAAAATGTCAATATGTGATTTCACAAATTCCCAAAAATATAACTTCTT
Source organism: Buceros rhinoceros silvestris (assembly GCF_000710305.1). NCBI lineage: Eukaryota > Metazoa > Chordata > Aves > Bucerotiformes > Bucerotidae > Buceros > Buceros rhinoceros. Next base: position 14,965 of record NW_010407688.1, on the reverse strand, counting down.
CACTAAACTGTTTAACCCTGCTTTTGTTTTTCTTCTTCAGCTGATTATTATCCTTCCTAGATCTTCCTGGTTTCCCCTGTTTGAAAGAAAGGAAAAGGAAGAAGGAGGAGGAAGAGGACAAAAATAAAAATGTACAATGTTTGAAAGGCTTGCTCTGTTTGTCTCTGTGTTTAATTTAATTCCAGGAAATACTGGCTGAGTATGTAAATGACTGAGAGGGAGGAGCAAAGGTAAAAGGACATTTTACCACTCAGGGCATTTTTCCCCTAGCCTTCTCCCACGGAAAGGTACTTCACCTCAAGAAATGTCCTTGGCCATACTTACGCCATGGTTTCACAGCCATGACTCTGCAGAGCCAGCTCTGCTCCTGAAAAGGTCTGCCCTGTTTGTCCCTACCATTTTTCCAGTGCCACTGTTTTTGTAAGGCTCGTTGCCAGCCAGAGAGGTTACCTGATCCCTCTCATTTTGCAGCTGCAACAAGACATCATGCAAGGGAGGAAAAGGGGCAGAATCAACATTTTTAGTAGCAATTCAGACATCTTCTGGATTAAAGTGCTGCTTTGCCCACAGCCTCACTGCAAGCCAAGACTGCAGAATCAGTCCTTTGATGTTTTACAACTAGAAATTTCTTTCCCAACAGAATTTTTTTTCTTCTAACAAACTTGTGAATTACTTAAATATTGTCACGTCTTTTCCACTGCTGTGAATACTGAAGCATTTTTAAAAATATGCCTCAAGCCAACCTGAAAGGAAAAAGTAATTCAAAGGTTCCTTTTTTTTTTTCCAGATCCCTCCTAATTCACTAGATTATGTTACATTCAATAGTTCTTAGGTCTGTTTCAGCATTAGGAATCTGTCCACTGTCAATCTAAATAAAACCAACACACTACTGCATAGCTTAAAGATGCTCTTCTCAATGAAGAATGAGCTTTTTAAGACTATTTAAGGTTGCAATTTTTTCATTACAAATCATATTTATTACTATGTCAAGCAAATTTCTGTCAAAGAAAAGTGTAAATGAAATTTTCAGCATTGCAGATTTCATTTTCATGTGGGTGTAAGAAGAACTTTTTTCATTTAAGAAAGATTGTTAAGGAAAACATGATAATAATGCCAATTAAGATGAAGCCTTGTGTCTGTACTTACCTACTTTCCTTTACATCATTTTTTCTCCATCTGATTGACATTGTAAACTAAAGCAAACAATACTTACCTAAATCTGTGACAAAGTGTGGACAATAATCTAATCTTTTTGAAAGGATATAATAGTCTTATTCACCAACCAAATTTTCCCTAAAGATCATAAAGACAAACACCAGGGCTGAAATCAATACTTGTAACCTATGCCATCAAGGGCATTGCATTTTTTCAGAAAGCAAAGGATTGTATTTGGTTATTGACATCTATTACCTTATTAATAAGACAGAAATTTTGAAGTTCTCTTTCATGCGGTATTTCAAGACATTTTTCCAATCTTTTTATATAAAAATTAGCATATGGGGAGTTATAAGGAGCTTGCTGTGCTGATTTATTACTCCTCTGAAGTCACATAGATATAATCTAAATCATCTCTAATGTGTAATTGGCAACATCACTCTGCATAACCTCATCTCTCTGTCTTTTTCCATAACACCACTGTCATAGGTACTACCTGCAAAAATACAAAATAAGATCTGTGTGTGTCCACATAGAGCAGATCTTATTTTCTGCTAATCGTTTGGTTTAACAGCTAAAATTTCTCGAAGAAATCAGTTCAGATTAATTCAACAATTCTCACTCCTCCTCCCCCCAAAAACCCTGAAAAATCACTACAGCAAAATTTAAAAAACTAGTTAATATTGCAGTATTTACTTTCTAGTTGGGGGGCAACAAAATCAAGCTGGTATAGAGGAATTAACTTGGAGCCTACATTTTAGTAGTTATGCCAGACTAAGCAAGAACCTTCAGCTGCTGTTCCACCTCCTTGCTTGTGTGCCAGCGTAGCGAATTGGATCAGGGAACCAATGTGGCTGGAAAATAGACATTTAAATCAATACTCCACATGATGCTGTCTGCCTAATAACAAAGGTGATTCAGAGTTTTCCGACTTTCAGAAGGGAGTTTTCGCCTACAAGGTTATACAGACATGTTCATTTCCTCTGGTAGAGAAAGACTGTAACTCCACAGTGTAAAATGGAGCCAGAATGACAAAGAGTCCCAAAACATATGTATGCACCCATCAGATGTTAAATCTGCATTGGCCAAGTTATCCGAGCCACCCAGAGATGCAAGAGAGGGAGCAGCTATACCCGTGAAAATACTTTACTGAAAATAATACAAAATTTCATGCTATTCACTCTTCTTGTGTGGGTTAAGAGCACTCCCTCTAAAAATGAGAGAAATCTGTTTCTGCAACATTACGATATAGGTGTGATAAAGTTTTTGACCTTTTACGCATTAAAATATAAGGATTCCTATATCTTCCTTTGCATTTTCAACATAATTAAGACATTTTTTCCAAAATTACATAAATGTATATTAAATCCTAATAGTCTGTATGATGTTTTACAAAAACAATCTATCCAAAATAAATTTTTCCCATATCCTTTAATTCACAGATTTCAGATGCTAAAAATAACCTGTCAACCTTGAATGAAAAGCTGTCAAGCTAGACATATAAGAACCGACAATCAAGAAAATGTTCCAAGTTTGTTTGAAAAGCAACATTAAGATCCATTGTGAGACAATTCAGGCTTTTTCTTTTTTAAGAATGAGGAGTCAGGTGATACAAAAGGAACAAGATTTTATTTCAAATAAAAATGAATGAATGAATGAATGAATAAATGTTACATAGACGTAAGTCACAAAAACTGTTGTGTTGCAGTCACATTCTCATTCCACTGTCATTTCCAGATGAATCTCAAGCCATAGGAGTCGCTTCAACTTCTAGTGCTTTAACAGAAAGTAATTTTTTTTCTCCACAACGAGACTCATTTCTCATTTCCTTTTCAAGTGGTTAACTCCTGTGCTGTGGGTGAAGCATTTTTCTGCCAAGTACAAACAAAAAACAAAAAGGAGCTGGGTCCACAGCTTGGCTCTATGTTCTGCTGCAGTTTGAATAACATGCAAAAAACATGGCAACCTCTCCTTGCATCACAAGTTCAAAAGGAACATGGTGGTGTGACAGGAGGGAGGTTAGTAGAGACACTTACTGCATAAAAAGCTTAAAGCTGTCTTCCTTGAGACCAGCAGCTGAAGAGTAGACACTCCAGCTAACCATGTTTGCTTTGAGGCCACAAAGTAGGTGGATTTGGATATAGAATGGAAATAACTATACCTCCTATACAAGGAGAAACATGAAGCAAACTTTTAAAACAGGATGTTTTAAATTAAGCCATTAGTGGTTGTTGAATTTTTTCAAGTAATTTTTAAGGTATCTGCTAGTTCTGTAAAACAGCAAAATATCTTACGTCACTGAGTCAACAATGAAAGCATTTTTTTTCATTTTTTTTTTATCCTTGAAGCACAACAAGTACCGTCCATTTTAAAACACGGGTTACATATGAAAATACCACACATGGTTTTGTGAACTTTAATATTTTTTTTAAAATGTTAGTTTGAAAAATGTATTTAGAAAAATGTACTGCTTAAACCAGGGAAATGAAAAGGGGAGATGATCTTCACTGAAGAGTATTTTCCACTGGGAACTCCACTGGCATTCAGTTGTCTCATTTAATTATCACTTTCCTGATTCAACCATTATTCATGAGTTTCCTTGTGTTCTTAAAAAGCTCTGAGCTGTGCTTGCCAATGTTATGGCATATTATGAAGCACAGTTATGCAGCAAGAGGGAGGGGGTGATAATGCACTGGTCTATACTGCTGGCATGTTTTCTGTTTGAACTCCTCAGCTGCCAGCAGAATGCAGAGCTCTTTATTCAAGATCTACTGCTATTTTTCAAGCATTGTGCTTGTATTACGATCTTTTGCATTGCTTAGGTAAAATACAGCAATACAGACGCAGTATGAATCACTTGCATGAAGTTTACACTAGATTCCTTTTGACTACATTTATCTTTTGTAACAGTAGTGAAAGAAATGGATGGAGAGAAAAGTTCCTAACAGATGCAGGAGCGATACACCTGAGTAGGTTTGAGATTAATTTTAATTGGCATCAGCTTCATCCATACATGAAACTAGAGTGTACTCATTTCCTTTCTTCATGTTCTCTCTGCCTAATTTAAACATTTAGATTTTTAGCTGAATTGCACACTGCTAATTTACTAGGTTTGGATTTTTACTAAAAAATATATATATATCCAACACAGTCAGGATAAAGATGAGGATAGAAAGGCTGTATTAAAAACAGCTCTTCTCCTAAATGTGCCTCAAATCATGTCATAGCTAATTTGGGGGGGGTATAGTGGGGAGGGTGGGGGATTGAGGAGTGGTAGAAATGAAACAACCAAAACTGTCTGATTTCTGTTCTAAACCACTCGATTTAGTTTATAATAGCAATAAACCTGAGGAAATTGGTTATTAATGGAGTTAATTTGTTTGCTAGAGTGTTATCTGACCTTGGCTTCACCCCAGGCCATTAAGCCAAAAAACGTAACTTTTTAATAAAGATGAATTTTTTTTAATTATTATTTAAATACTGAATTTATAAGGCAATTTATAAGCACATATATAAACTTCAAAATACAGTTAAGTTGAAATATTAATTTACTGAGAGTACAAAAGCACTGTTAACAGTTATTTTCAGACGGAAAGCGAAAACAGGAAAAAAGCTCAGCACATTTCTTAGCTGTCTTCCATGAAATACATACGAGAGTAAAAGCTGATTGTCCCAAATTCATGCTGAAGTGAATTGCAATATGGACCAACCCTTTCTACACAGACTGGTTGAAACACTTATTATTCTCATTTCCTCTTTCAATTATGTATTTTTTTTTGTTTGAATTAAACTATAAGGCAGTTTGAAACAAAATGCAGTTCAAATAAATTCAGCAGAATCTTCTTTAACTCAGTGGCAAACAAGTTTGAATTTGGCAGCAAATTATACGCTAACAAGATTTACAAAATTCTCAAGACTTCACTTAGTCAAACCTTTCATTAATTTCAGTGGGAACAGTAATATTACATGAGTGGGAGGCTGCTTGAATAAGCGTTTTTTCATAGCCAAATACATTAACACTAGTATGAGCTATGAATGAATAAAATAGACCAGCATCTATTCAGAATTACATCAGTGTAACTAAGAACAGAACTTGGCTCTGTGTGCTTGGCTGGGGCTGTAGTGGCTAAGACTAGTCTATGAAATGAAAAAGCTGCTGCAATCAGTATGTGCCAACTGAGCAAGTGCTGGAGCTGTTGCTCCTCCTTTGCTCCACAGACTCATGGACAGAACTAAATGAACAAAACCTATATCCCTCTGAGCAAGGACCATCGGAAGTGACTTCCATGCTGTAGGGCAGGATATTCAGCAAGTCACACTAAAAAAGCAAGACAACATTGAAAGAGCTAAGTTTCAAAGTCCCAGTAAGTTGACATCATGTGGGTTTACACTGGATACAGTAGCTTGGATTTTTAACTTGATGAGTAAAAGCTATTAGGACAGATTTAGAAAAGGACACAGTAAATTATTCACTGCTGGTAAATTAGTGTTGCATGTTTTGCCTAAAAATTATGCCTTATTTCAAACAACCCCCTGCTGAAAACCTATTGATTTCATTGTAACTAAATGTAACAATCCTTTCTTGCTTTATACTTTATAAACGTTTTTCTGCAGATATTTCCATCATATCTTCCATTCTTTTGTCCCTAATTTTTTAGGTGAAAACTTTTGATTTCTTGCACTTTATTTTTGCTAGTTGTCAACTAGTCAAATGGGGCCAATCCAGTAACATCTTTTTCATCAGTGTTGTTTTTATTAATAGCTTTTGTTAATGTTTAAGGCAATATCATGTGACTTTAGGACCTATTTTGCATTTGGAAGTTATTCTTTGGGATAGGCTTTTCTATTTCCTAGGGTTTTTTTATTAAAAAAAAAAAATTAGCAAATCCAAAATCACTCAATATGTTAAAACAGTTTTTGTTTTCAGTATTCATTCTCTTTTTTTTTTCTAAGGTAGGATATGCAGTTCAATATAAGCAGTACATGGTCTTGAGAGAATTCAGGTTTGTTGTGTAAAAGAACCTTTAACAAGTACACCAACTCCACTTCTGTCCGCTACTTTTTTCTTTGATCGGATAAATAAGGAAATATACCTTATGGGTGGTTAAAAAGAATTATAGAAGAATTACCCAAGCAACAGTTTCTCAAGCTGCAAGTACAAAGGTAATGAGAGGGATTATTTCTAGATTTTACACAAAACCTTTCTACTAGGCATTGCATTTTCTTTCACTGATCAGCTTAGGTCTTGTATACCTTTTCTTCCTAAAAAGCCACATTTTAATGATTATTCCTCAATTGCATGGATATTTATTCACCTGGGACCTTAATTTAAAGTGTCTTCAGAAGAAAATCTGGGGTGACAATTGTATAAACCCTCAGACCTCACTAACGTAACAAAAATTATACTTACATTGATAATGCACTTTTTCCTCTGCCAAGTGTCAGTATGGGTTTACTACACACCTCACTTAACAGACTGCTTTGCTGGTGGCTATATAGCTTGACCATATCACACTGACAGTTTTCCTTTTCTTCCGTCTTACCAAATAACCACTGCTCTGACTTGGCAAACATCGCATACTAAAGAAAAATGCTATTTTGACAGCACGTATACAGAAAACTCCACCTCCTTAAATACACAATATTACAGTATTAATTATGTATTTAGAAAACTGTACTTTTCTGATCATATAGAATGAGGTATGTGGTGGAATCATGCAGGGAATTGGGGGGGAAGTGGTGTTATTATAATATAGCTACAGACACAAAAAAATTGAAAATTCAGAATTAAGAAAATGCTGTTTCCACTAGAAACATTTTTTCATGGTCTTCATTGCTGTAGAAATTAATTTGAGGAACCAAACCAGTCCTAAATAAATCTTCATCTCCTACACATTTACCCTTATTGTAGGAAGTCCTGTTATGCCAGAAGAAAACAAATGTCATTTCAGAGCTTTAAGTCAGTCTGCTAGGTATTTGGGACCCACTTCCAAACATAAACAAAGAGTCTTTGAACTTGATGAAAAATTCTATGGGAAACCAGTGGAAGGTCTCCTATGTTTGTGGTAGCTGAGCAGCTAAGAAATGTCACAGCTTTCTGAGCTAGCTGGGAGTTCCCTAATCATCAGAGACTTCACATCCAGCAATGTTTTAGGGCTGTAGTCCAGTCACAGGAAGTCATTCTTCTGGCAAAACTGGATGGAGTTTCCTAGAAAAAAGGACATGATTGAGAGCTCTTTTAACTGATACTTTTTGGTCCGAGTTTAGCATCTGCAAGAATCCAGGAGTACCCATGCACTGCACACAAACCAACACCACTTGAAGGAACACTGTGACAGCACTACCCATAAGATAGGACTCAGCTTTGGCTAGTTTTGACCATCTCACTCCTTCCTAGCCAGGCTGGTGACCATAATGAAGTGTAGTACAGGCAGAGCTGAGCATCACGTATCTGCTGTCAGCACTTACGTTCTCCTCTCCTGGTTTACGGAAATTCTGTATAGAGCTGGAGGGAAACAAAATGATCCTCATAGAGTGTAAGATTATAAGTTAGGCATCAACTGACAGAGGTGCAGTTTTGCAGGCAAGACAGGGGTAAGATCAATAGTTGTAAAATGCTGCAGAGAGACTTAGAAAGATGCGAGAAGATTTAGTGAAGGAAGAGTACAGTATCTGTGGACAAAACAGTATTTATCAATGTTGACTTCAGATCTTGCTCAGAAACAAAATGGCTTAAGACTGAAACCGAAACCTGGCCTTTGGCTTCCTCCTGCATAGGTGTATTTAGGAATGAAAGGTGTGGTTCAGCACAGAAGCTGTTAGAAATGTATCACATGCAATATGGCTGGCCAGGGGGATGTGCACAAAGCAAAAGTTTGTTTGGTTGGTTAGTGTTGGTTCAATTACTTGAACTATTTGACAAAGGAAAAAATGGCTGCTTCTTTAAATGACTTGCCTGTTTCAATGGCATAGGTCATACGATAAAGGAAGGAGGGAAAAGTCTTTTGAATTTTGGTCTTTTTATTACTGGAATGAAAAAATTATTTACAGCTTCTCCGGCTTGCAAGGAACAACTTGACACAATTGCCATTTGAATAGTTTTCATTATCCCTTTGGCTTTTTTAAATTATTTGGTCTTTTTTCTATAATTTTGAAGTGGTTTGGAAGTGCTTGACATTAATTTCTTTTATTTCTTGATAATTGGCTTTTTTTTATTGTTAACTTCCCAATCAAAAAGAAACACTGAGGATGGCAGTCCAAAAACGTTACCAATGTCTAATAATTACACAATCTATCTTATATAATATCCTACCAAAGTTTTCTACCATAATACATTTTTTTTTGCTCCTAAAGATAAAGCTTTTTAAAATTATTTTGACATGTACAGAGTCACACAAACATAGCACTTGTACCTTCTACTAAGCCTTTAGGAGTACAGAAACTATCTTAATGTATCATATTAATGTTCTAAGGCAATATTTATTCTGCAATAAAGGTAAGCACTGTACTCTTTACATGCAAATAAATCAAAATCTCAACAGCTTATACACTTCAAGAGCTGAAAAACAAGTTTTAAGATCTTTTCCAAAACTTAACACTAACCAGCTTTCAAAAAAAAATTACTTCTGTGAATTCCAAACTTTTTGAACAGTCACAGTACTGTCACTGCTGAGGGTAGAAGGTACCTGAATAACATTTGCAAGCTCTTCTAAAATGCCAGAGGTTTACAAGAACCATTACGTAGCCTTCCACCCCACAGTATTTCACAATCACAGAATGGTAGGGGTTGAAACGGGGTTCTGGAGATCATCTAGTCCAAGCCCACTGCTAAAGCAGGTTCACCTAAAGCACACTGCACAGGATCACATCCAGGTGGTTTTTTAACCTCTCCGGAGAAGGAGACTCCACAATCTTTCTGAACAGCCTATTCCAGTGTTCCATCACCCTCAAAGTTCTTCCTCATGTTCAGATGGAACTTCCTGTGTTCCAGTTTGTGCCTGTTGCCCCTTGTCCTGTCTCTGGGCACCACCGAAAAGCGTCTGGCCCCATCCTCTTGACACCTGCCCTTCAGGTATTCATAAGCATTGATAAGATCTCTTCCCAGCCTTCTTTTCTCCAGGCTGAACAGTCCCAGGGCCCTCAGCCTTTCCTCATGAGAGATGTGTTCCACTCCCCTAATCATCTTCATAGCATTCCTTTCAACACTCTCCAGTAGTTCCTTGTCTCTCTTAAAGCAGGGAGCACAGAATGGACACAGTCCCCTAAATGTCACGTCACTGAAGCTGAGTAGCAGGGGAGGATAAACCCCCTCCATCTGCTGGCCTCACTCTTCTTAACAGACCCCAGGATACCATTGGCCTTCCTGGCCTCAGGAGCACCCTGTTGGCCTATCGTTTATTGGCTCATGATCAACTTGTTGACCACCAGGACTGTCACATCCTTCTTCCCAGAGCTGCCTGCTAGCATGTCATCCCCTAACCAGTACTGGTGCACTGAGTTTTTCCTCCCCAGGTCCCCAGGACTCTACACTTGCCCTCTACACTCGACTGCATCAGGTTCCTCACTGTCCAACTCTCCAGCCTGTCCAGGTCTCACTGAGTGGCAGCCCAGCCTTCCTGTGTGTCC
>NW_010407688.1:0-5120 GCF_000710305.1 Buceros rhinoceros silvestris | reverse complement strand
TCACATTCCCTCAGTTCCACACGGTCCAGCTCTCCTGCCTGTCCAGGTTTTGCTAAATGGCAGCGCAGCCTTCTGGTGTGTCAGCCACACCTCCCAGTTTTGTATCACCAGCAAACTTGCAGAGCGTACACTCCCATCTCCCCATCCACGTCATTTATGAACATGTTGAACAAGGCTAGACCCCTTACTCACCGCTGGGGAACACCGCTAGATACAGGCCTCCAACGAGACTCTGTGCCACTGATCACAACCCTCTGAGCTCTGTTGGTCAGCCACATCTCAGTCCACCTCACTGTCCACTCCTCTAACCCACATCTCCCAAGCTTATCCATGAACATGTTATGGGAAACAGTGTCAGAAGCCTTGCTGAAGTCGATGCAAACGACACCCACTGCTCTCCTCCCATCTACCCAGACAGGCAGGCCATCATAGAAGGCTGTCAGATTGGTCAAGCACGACTTCCCCTTCATCAATCCATGCTGACCACTCCTGATAATCTTTTTTCTTCCATGTGCTTAAAAGGTGACTTCCAGATTGAGCTGGTTCACCTCTTTTTCACGGAGGACTGGCCTGTAGTTTCCTGGGTCTTCCTTCATGTCCTTTTTGAAGACTGATGAGTCACTGGCTTTCCTCTACTCCTCAGATATCTCTCCTGTTTTCTGTATTCCCTCTCTCTGGTCTCCTCACAGTATGAGAGGGGCCAATGTGCTGGGCAGAGTTACAAAAAAAACCGTTGCATACAAAACATGATGCAATACAGTACCAAGTAGATTATATACCAAGGGATTGTATAGTGCTTGTAAGGCTCGCTCTTATTTTTTCTTTTTTGTTCTTGCGTCTGTGAGCACTTAACTTCTCATTTAGTGTCTATCTTGTTGTTCTTGTAAATAAGTAATTTTAGCAGAAAAGCATAAGTATTACGCATAATACAGAGTAGTATGAATCTCTGTCCCACTTAAGGTAATTCTCTTTTGTGTGGCTAAAATGGCAGTGTTTACAAATTAGTAAAGTTTTTAGAAGATACAGGAGCATGAACATTATACTGATTTTATTTTATTTTGTTTTGGTAACAAGAGAGTTATCTTTGTAATTGCTGTTTCCATATAGATCTCCAGTCTTGCATTATAATCACAAATCTGTGAATATAGGGTTTTTACCTTACCTTTTATTTCTTAGTTTTACTGTATTGAAAATTCAGTCCTGCTATTCTGCCTCCCTGCTGTTCTTTCATGAATATTTTTAAATATTTCTGTATCTACATTTTGTCTGTTAATTGCAATTGCTATTGTGTTCTCATACTCCTTAATCATTCAACTTAATACGTCTTTGGACAGTCATCCCTTTCTTACCTGCCAAGAAAGTTACTATTAGACATGAGTTATCTCCCTCCAATTCAGTGGCAACCCACCATGGACCTGGGGAACCAGGGTCTTTGTCTCTGTGACTGGCATTATAAAGAGAGAGAGACACTCATGGTTTTTCTGCTGTGTCCTATCAGCAGCAGCAGTCTTGTTCACTTCGAGAGTCTTGCAATAATTGTTTGGCAACTTTCTTTTCATTTGTACACATCTCATTACAGATAATGAAGTAGCCTTCCTTCAGAAATATCTCATTTCTTCCATGTCATGTGATGTCCTTCACATTTTCTTTCTGCAGAAAGAGAGGATGCATTTCAAGACTGGCTGCATTTCACCCCAGAAAGTTTTGAGCAAGGGTGCAGTGGTATCATGAACAGGTAAAAATTGTTACAATAATTTGTGCACATTATAGTGCTGTGTATCTAGCCCAGCTAATTGCTTTTTCCCACTTCCCTCCACTCTGCTGGAGAGGTATTATGCAAAATACTGTGTTGCAGCCACCTCACAATAATAGCATGGAGTGCAGGACAGGATGCTAAACTTGCCCATGCAGCAGAATAAACTTCTTACGCAGAGTTAGCTCTGTGCTATCACAGCTTGACTGTTGCCAGCACCCAAAATAATTCATTTAAAGCTAACTCTGGCATCTTTATGCCACACTGTGTCCTAGTGGGCTTTAACATTTTCCTATTCTTAGGATTTAAGCCGAAGATATCAGCAGAGAACATTTGCAGTTTGTCAGGTGCAACTGGCCATCCTGGAAACCTGAGATTTAAAGGAACATTAGCTTCTTGGCCTTGCCTATTTGTGTTCAAGTGGTGCATTTATCTACCCATGAGCCAGCTATGCTGGAGATACTGACATATTTAATACTTTAAATACATCAGTGTTGTCAGCTCTTATGTTGGAGTGACACACAGCAACATTATCACGGTGTGGTATATGGGCCAAGAACTCAATTTTATGCCAGCATTTATCAGTTTCAAATATATGTTTCGAGAATTTTTCTTTGCACATCTATCCACAAATATGAGGTGTTCAGTTTTTACATCACTCTATCTTGAAGGTGTCTCCTGGACTCAGTCATAGTCGTACCTTATCACAATGAGTATAACAAAAATAATTTTGGAAATATTTATTAGCTCCTTAATGTCTCTCTCACAAATATTTATATATCCTATGTAACTTAAAATGTATAAAACAGAAGGAACATTCAAAACAATGCCCCTTTCTGCATTAGGTCAGTCAACATGGAAAGATTTTCTTAATATAAGAATTGTAGCTAAATAAGCATCCTGACACAGATTCTAATTCAGAAAAGCACATAACCACATGTTTAATCTTAAGCATTTGCATTAGTACTTTCTCAGATCAAGACTTGCTAAATCTGCCTGCCTCATACAAGGGGTTGAGCTGAGGACATTTTTCCCTCTTGGGATTGGCGTATGAACTGGAAAGAAAAATTAACTGCATGAATTGAAGTGGTGTTAATAGCTTCATCTGAGAAAGAACTTTTTTTAATGAAAGGGGAGCATGGACAGTCACTTCTGCTTTTGGAGACAGTTTTTGTTATCTGACGTAACTCTGTTGTTTGCTTTGCGTTCGCCTGTAAATGGATCATGCCAAAAATAGGGGTAAGCAATCTGTAGGCTCTTTTATTCTCTTTAAGTATCTACTTTAACAGTAAAAAAATCTGCTTTTTAGCATGTGTATTTTTCAGAAGCCTTCTTCTATTTTCATCCACTTCAAAAAGTAGGCCAACAATGGGTACTTTGAACATCCCTGGCCTTACAATTTGGACAGTGTTTAAACATGTTTTTTTCCGACTGTCTGAAAAATGTATTTTGGGATATCAATTTTAAAGGTAACTATGCTGAAAGCAATTCTAGTTTTTACCATACAAATAGGAGGTAACCAACTGTACACAATTCTCAAAGTATTTGCAGTATATGCAACATGAAGAGGTCGCACCCACTCACTAGGCATTTTTTCCTGATTTTTTTAGTAATACTTTACAAACACAGGGAAAAAAAAATGCAACGGAAAAAAGAATAACTTTGTATATAGCTCTGGAGTATTGTTATATGGCAGGTGTGTATTCCATGAAGGAAAAGACTCTTTCTCTATCAGGTCATCCTATAAATACCTTCAATCCTGAAAGAAAGATAGGAAGAACAATTGTAGAAAAGTTTGAAGAAACTAAAAAGCCACTTTAGAATAGAAGCCCTTAAGCATCCGTTACTGTAGCTGTTGCTATGAGCTACAGCTAAAGCTATGGAGCATAGAGGTAGACTCAATGTGCACAGGAAATTAGTCTAAAACAGAACCACAGATATGAACACTTCAAAAGCACAAGAAAGGTAAAATACTGAAACCTACGCATTTCTTGATTCAGTGAAAATTTGAAAGCAATATGTCTTTTTTCAGTTCAAAACCATGCAATACGACCATCAGTCCAAACTAACTTTTTATGTTATCATTGTTTTGCAGGTACTAATTTATCATAACATAATAATGAATTCTTGAATGTTCAAGCAAAGGTAATAGATTACTTCCTGTCAGTGTGTTTCATCCTTTTTGCAAAGTCCAGGATATTAGACACTCAAAATTTTAAAAAATTTTCTGTTTCATATTCCTGTCACTCTTTGTATCCGAGATTCCAGTTTCAGTTTTAACGTATGCTGAAATGAAGTCAAAATGTTACCGTTTCCCTTAACTTCACCCTTTCAGAAAAGAATTACTAATAAGAATGTGCTTTATGATCCTTCTCACAGTGAAGTATTGTTTTTTAAAAAATTAGGTAAAATCAGTTCATCAAAATTGACTGAACTAAAACCTGTGATTTTCTAAACAGATATTAACTCAGAAATAATGCAGTTATCTATTTTGCATACATTAAAAAAAGTCAGTATTTTAAAATAAACTTTTTTACTTTCTTTGATATTAAACTATGTAACCGTAGTGCACAAATATGAATCGGAAAACTGGGATTTCACAGGAAAATTAATTCATTTCCTGATAAATAAAATATCTCTATTCTGAATTCTCCTTTCTTCTTGTGAAACAACACTAAAAATTTTAAAAATCAGACTGCTTCCATGAGGCAAAAAGAATGCTTAGCTGGAACATCATCAAGCACTTAGAGTGGAAAATCTCTGGTTGTAATAGATCCTTGCTTTTTAAACTACTTCATAAGAGCAATGCACATTCGAAGAATCATCTCATTTCCGACCTATATTGCCTGGTGCCTCAGTAGCTGTTACTAGGAGGATTTGAAGCACTGATCTGTAGGCAGGTCTTCTGCCTTCTGCTTCTTTCCTAGAGCATTTTATCTCCCCAGCATACTCCTTCCAACTCTCGTTTCTGTCTCCTTGGCTGAAGCCCATTCTTGCTCTTGGGTTGCCTCCAAAGAGCTTAGGACGGCCTGGCCCCACCAAGGAAGGAGAATGTGGACGCAAATGTCGGAAGGTCACTGCCTCTTGGCAGCTCTTTTCTGCCGGAAGAGTCTTTCACTGCTGCCTTCTCCCTTCATCAACACTTGAATATGCTGCAGTTTCTCCAGGGCAAACACCAGGTTATTTGGGCGTAGGTACTACCGTCAAACTTAGCTCTTTCCATGTCCGAATTTTGTGATCCGAACTATCATTTTAAGGCTTGTGGTGTTCTGGGGTTAATGCAGCTCTGACCGGCAATTACAATCCTTAGGGCCAGTCTCTTCAGCCGCTGACCGTTTTAGGTAAACATTGCAAGGGGGGGTGGGGG
>NW_010407687.1:45545-57650 GCF_000710305.1 Buceros rhinoceros silvestris | reverse complement strand
CGAGGTATATTGGTCCCTCGACCCTTAACAACCACAAAATGAAGGAAACGGCATTCTTCAAAGTTCTGTGGGTCTGATTTAGAAATGCATTCAGCTGAAAGACGTCTGCTTGGAGGCTGATAGAGAGAGGTCCTGCAAATTTCCTCTTCAGGAGCATATATACACGTTCAGAAAGGCATCACTCCAGTATGACCATTATAACCGCTTGAGCGCTCCATGTGAATTTGATGGCAGAGCAGGTGACTCCACCCACGTATGGGAATTAGGTTCCTTAGCATAACTTTAAATTTCCGGTTTTAACAAACGCAACATCCCAGTGAAGTTGGTTCAAATGGCTGGGAAAATTCTAAAGATGTCTTGAAGATGTCTTGACTAGGGTCATTTGGATTAAAAATCAGACCTTCAGCTTGCTATCCACAGGAAAATAAGGGTCTCCAAATCTTCTGCAAACTACACAGTTGTTTCTGTACACATCTTCTGTCTCAGCTTTCCTGAAAAAAACATGGAAACCAAATGTAATAGAATATAATTAAATTCTCCTTGTACATTGTGTAACATCAGTTCAGAATGCAGTAATAGCTAACTCACAGGAGTAGTTTTGGGGTGTTTTATAGTGGCACCCAATGCTTATTATAGAGATGGGCCCTGCAGAAAACCCAAA
Source organism: Buceros rhinoceros silvestris (assembly GCF_000710305.1). Classification (NCBI taxonomy): domain Eukaryota; kingdom Metazoa; phylum Chordata; class Aves; order Bucerotiformes; family Bucerotidae; genus Buceros; species Buceros rhinoceros. The sequence continues at coordinate 56,989 of NW_010407687.1, read as the reverse complement.
CTGAATTGATGGAAAGAAACTCAGCTTATTGAAATATTTGCACAACTGATGCAGATGTGATTTTCTTCAAGGAATACAGAGTGCAAAGAGAGAACCAAAATTAACACGGAAAAGAAATGGCAGTTTGTAATGGGACAGTGGCAGCTCTACCGTAACTGTGGTTAGGATTGTTCCCATTATAAATCCAGGCTTCTACTCCCACTGCTACAAATCACAATAAAATATTATCAGCTTCAAATACGGCATATATATCCTCTGGCCAGGAAATTGTTTGGGCAAATTTTAGGTCATATGTCAGACATCAAATATTTTTTTTGAAAGTGAGTCATATTTTGTGCATTTCAAATCTCTCTGTTTAGTCACACCTTAAATAGCTGCTGTACTGTGTGGCTCATCCAGAAAACATAAACCAAGGCTAGCTGATAGTATATTCCTGCACCTAAGATCAAGCCTGAGATGTTATAAGCATCTCAACAATTTTTAAAATTTCTCTTATGACAAATTCAGAAATACATGATTGGTTAATGTATAAATCTTAGAGATTTACAGCAAACTGGAAGTTTGCCATGCTGATTGGATATATGAAAATCAGTTTTATGAAAAAATCTGTCGATGGATCAGTGATATCACTGTAATCCGTGTTTGTCTCAGGATTGAATGAGAGGAGACGGTCTTTGGATAACTATTTGAAAGAGCGAGAGACAATGAGAGTCACATCCTTAAAACAGCAATTCCCTCTACGTAAGCTACTGTATTAGTGTTGGCACTTTGGTTCTCCTTTGGGGAGCACATATAGAAATGTTTGTCCTTCTCAGTCAGATCTAGTGGAAGAATATTGAATTGCATTAATCAATAGCCTAAAGCCGAATGATCACATGGCCTTGGAAGCTGGGCCTGTTGTGGTGGATTTAAGAGTGCCTGGTTCAAAAAAAGTGAATCCTGGACGAAATCCTGGCCTCCGTTGGAGTTAATGAGAATGTTACTACTGAATCCATTTAGCACAGCATCTACTACCTTCCAGTTTGGTTGTGCCTATACTGTGTCCACTCTTTGCAGCTGGGAACCGCTGTTATACACTATGTCTGTCCATCTGCTCACTGCACGGAAAGAAATCTTGGGCTGTGCCATTTATTTTGGAGAAATTTATGCACAGGGACAGAGGGAGCTTCAGCAAATTCCAGTGGAAGTTCTGGATCAGGACAACTGGGAGGCAAGCACTGGATGCAGCTCTGGGATGTCCAGGACAAGACAATTAAGGTCTCCAGTTTCCATTCTATGTTGAGTGTGTCTCCTCTTTTTATGAAACCAAACTGTAGAGGGGACTGGATTTATATGAATCCTATCTCTGCCACATTTTATAAACCTGTGTTTCATAGCTTTTCTCTTTAAAAGAATTCCTCTTTTTAATATGCCTGTGGGTCAGTGTGTAATTCAGTGTGCTTTAAGCATGACCATGCAGAAGTATTCATGACCAAAGCCACATTTTTCTTCACAATGGAACATGTGCATATCATCATGAGGAATTTGGGCATCACTATAGCGTTTGTGGTACTGCTCCTCCAGGAATTTGATTCCTAGCAATATAAGATCAGGTTCATTTGATGTGTATATTGAATCTTGCCATTTGTTTTGCCATAATTGAGCTGCTTTTGATAATCCGTTAAACAGTTTCTGGAAAGTATTCAAGTGCTAAAATATCTTTTTATTAAGATAATGAAAATCACTAGCCTGGTATAAAGAAATGCAATTATGAAATCCACCCTGGAATAGCTTAGCATCTTTTATTTCATCCTGGTAAAATCACAGAGCAACTGTACTTTTAAATAGGAGCCATCCTTTTAAAGGGTTATGACTGAATGTTTTAGGTTAGTGGTAATTTTGGTAATATCTTAGGGAAGTTCCAAATGCAAACTGATTCTTGATACAAAAGTACAAAGCCTCCAAAGAATCATTAAAAGGTCCTTCAAAAAAATAGCAACCGAGTTAATATATAAAAAATTGATGACATTTCTATATGAAATGCGAAGACACACAAATGGTCAATCTCCGTTGTTCAAAAGCCATTAGAAAAATTCTCTGCTTTTGTCTTACTGAAGGTAATATAGTTCTGGTCTAGCCTGGAAGTCTGTACTATGAGGCAAGTTTGACAACCAACAAAGATGCATTCTTTTTCACTTGTCTTTTTTAAATAGCCGTTTATAGGAACTTCATACTCCGTTTCACTGAAATCATGGGCTACAGGTTTTGATGCCAAATGCTGCAAATGAGTTCAGCTAAAGATTATCAAAATTTCCATTGACTTAGGGAGACATGAATTCAGTCCCAGGCTCCAGCACCACGTGAATGAAAGATGTTAGGAACATATGCTGAGCTCCAAATGCCAAAAGCAGTCCATACTCCACCTTTAATGGTGCAGAATATACACTATTGTCCCACTGATTGGAGCATAACCTAAACTCTTGTCATCTGATTCCTTCATTCTTCAACATTTTGGGTAACAGACATAATCCAATATCTGAAGTCAAATAAACTCACGTACTCAAGCAACACATCACACTAACCTCTGTATCGGTTAAATGGAGAAGACTTTCTAACAGCAATTTCTTTAGCTAATTACCTGATGAAATTCTATGGCCATTTTCTCTACAGCGTGCCTGAACTTGAACAAGCTCATGGGGCAAAGCTGGACCTCCAGGTGAGAGCTGCTATCTACACAATGCTGTCCTTATTTGCTGTGTTTACATGAGCCTGAATTCCCCAAGATGATTATCTGGCCACTTTCTGAAAGCCTTAGCCACAGCACATACATGTCAGCAAAGGCCTCCCTATTAATTCCAGTAGTGTTTGGATTAGGTCCCAACCTTTTATATTTTAAACCTTGATGGGCAGGGGCTTGCACTGCCCCAACAGTGCATGACAACACATGAAACTTATGGGAAATGGCTTCAAACCTTTGCAGTCCCAGGGCCCCAAGCTGCCCAATGCATAGATGGGTATAAATCAGACCACCTCTGCGTGCTGTCTTCTAAGCCACTGTGGTTTTGCTAGCATCTCCTGCCTGTCCTAGGCAGACTCTCCATCCCTTTTCCACATGCCCTGGCATGTCAACCAAGACACCAAGCACTGGAATGGAGCACAAGGAGTCTGCCTGTCCCCTGTGTACTAATAAAGTGAAAATAAATCAGGTTTTCTGGAGCTTTACTTTATTATTCAAGGTAAAAGGAAAAGGATAGAGACATCTAAAAATTTTGTCCTCTTTCACCAAAATCTTCTTGTGAAAAAATGTATTTGAAAAAGCCAAAATCATTGTAATATCTTCCAAAATGACATTTTGGATTTTTTTCTGCTTGAATCCATTTTTAATTGCAAAATTTTCTTCAGTTTTTTTGAAAAATAAGTGCTGAAATTCAGATGAAAAGCCTTATGTGCATGCAGAATAATTGTGTTCCACCTGGCCAAGTGAAATACTTTCATCCATAAAGAGCTTGTTTTTTCAGTCTCTCAGAAATTTAGAAAAATAAAAACCTCAGAATATCCCTTTATTTACACAGTTATTAAACAATGATTTTGGCTTGTTTGTTTTGGAGTTGCCAGCAAGCCAAGAAGTCAGTCTCGTTCTTGGTGATCTCCCCAATGCTAGGAGGCAGTACGAGAGGGGAACTGCCGTTGTGTGGCGTGAGATGAGAAAACAAGGAGCAAGACTGGGAAATAAAAGGCAAGGGATCAGAAGCTGGAGAGAGGAAGGAGTGAAGGTAGAGGTGAGAAACGGGGAGAGAGAGAGTATTCCCTTTCATGCTCTGGACCTCTGGCAGCCTCTTGCTGCCCTGGTAGGGCACATCCAAGGAGTCTCCCAGTGTGGAGGATAATGGAACTAGCTGTGAACCCAGAGCAAACCAGTAAACAGTAGTACAAAGCCCTCAGCGACAATTCTAACTGACAGCACGTCATTTTTAAACAGGTTTCATATCTGAAGAGTGGAGAGATATTCATTTTTTCAACAAGTCCAAATTCCATGGTAAGCAGGTATTGCTGGGGGCAGAGGAGGGGGAGAAGTTCAAGGGACATCATTCAACCAAATCCAGCTTTCTGTCAAAAAAAGCCTGGTTGGAAAATACTCAATCAATCTTGTTTGGGGCATATTCCTAAACCTGAGACATGCACATTTGTTAATCCTTTGCATTCCCTTCTCCCTGTTTAATGTAAATCTTGAAGCTCAGATAGACCTGTATTCCTCTAAATTATAAGCGTGTTCTTAGAGTAGGAAGTAGTTTTAACATGAAAGTTAGAGCTGGAGTTTAGTACAAAAGGGGGTAGAGTGTGTGAATGGGTTATATCAGCTATAATGGGCAGCACCAAGAATATTGACAGACTATATATGTGCCTATATTCGAATATGTTCACAGAATAAAATTCTCATTGAATAAATTATAAATAAATACATAAATACTGCTTTCCTTCCTACACAGTTTTTTAGCCTGTAAGCAGTGGGTTTATTTGCGCAGAAATATCTTGCACCTGTACATTTAAAGGGAATTAAGCAGCCAGACAATGCCTCTTCTGTACTTGAACTCTAGATGCAAGTTCACGGTGCAATAAGTTAGCACGGGCTAATTTGGAGGAGGATAAATTTCACAGCTGGTGTGGTCACCTTCTAATTGACGCTTCAGAATGTTTCGCTGCCTGACAGAACCAAGTGGTCTCCTCATGTGTGCATTGTCTAGGACCTTACCAGCTGGACCATTGAAATCTTTTCTGAAAGCTGGGAAGTGGACAAGATCAGGTCATTTTTAATTTCAAACTCTGGAATAAAGCCTCCTTGACCAACAGCTCTACAACACTAAAGCCAAGTATTTTTCAGCTCTCCAGATCTCTGCACTGGTTTTGGACCTCCTTGCTGTTTGAGTGCAGGTAGAACATCCCAGAGATGCTCATCAAGTTGGCTATAACCAAGCCACTCACAAAGCCACCTCCTTCCACACTATGAGAATCGGGATTGGGCTTTGACTTCTAGCACCAATTCAGAGCCTGGTTTTGTTGAGGAGGACACAGAGAGCATTAAAGATGTGACTAATCTCAGTATCAATGACTTTGACAATTTCTCTTGGAAGCCAAGATCTCTTCTCAGCACAAATGGGAGACACGAACTGCAGAAATACCGGCATGAATTTATAGCCTCACAGCTGTGGGGATCTGAGCTGTTATTTCTGTCTGCATTGCAAGTGGGGTAAACTGCTACAAGACAAAGGAAGGTTTTTATTTGGAACCGACTGATTCAGTCTTCTCAGGTAGAAGTAAACTGGTAGTTGTTCTGAGTTCTCCACAGTCCATCTCTTCAGATTCATCATGTAGCACAGAAATGCCACAGTTTAAATTCTGTTCCTGCCTGACTTCTCTTCACCACTGCCCGTTACACCCAGGCCAACTCTTCCCCATGAGAATCTCCCTTTCAGTGGTACAAGCGCAATTGCTAAAATCTTATATGGAATCTAGATATCTCCCAAATGCATTTGCCTTGCAGTTTGAGCAGAGCCCTCTTTGAGCACGCAGGCTGCAGGACAGGTAGTGAAGGACATCTCACAGCCTGGGGTCTCTGCTCCGTAGCTGCTATAGTGTTTCACAGAGTTTCATCACAGCACTACGTCAGGTGCCTTTCACAGCTTTCTGTCAAGGAATTTCATCTAATGCAAAGTATAACATCTTGGCAATAGGCAAAACTCTTGCTGAGGAATATTTTATAGCGTGCACATGGAAAGGCATCAAGAGAGTAAACAACAATTAGGGAAAAGGCAAAGAACACTGTTAACCCCTAAGGTTCCAAGTAATCATCGCCAAAGTCTATTTATTCAACCGTGGAATTTGTGTTCAACCACAGGGGATATAAAATGGAATTGAAATCCCAGAAAGGGCTTGACTATGACTCCAACATAACAAGGCAGAGCTACTTTGTTCACTCTAGCGAAGGTATTGGTGCCCCGTGTATCACACAGCGTAGCAGCACTTCAATGCATGACACTACCGAGCATCTTGCTAGATTTCTCTTTGCCTTTTTAAATTAACTCACAGTAAACTCTGTGTGCTGACCCTGCTCACAGAACAATGTCACATCCCCAGAAATAAGGGCTGTCTGAAGAGGAGAAACGTGGAGCTTGTAAGCTGCCTCTGCAAACGTGGGCAACTGAGAACTGGTGGTAGATCTCTAATCCTTCACCAAGACTCAGAAAGCCCTGGGAGAGTGCACAGATAGGGCAAAATGAGAGTGTACAGTCTTCTCGCTGTGGCAGTGCCAGCTACAGTGAGGACATCTCACACTTGAGGAGAGAAAACTGCTTGTCTTTAAAGCGAAGAAAAGTGAGCAAAGACTATCAGTCCCTTGATAGTGACCTCCTAGAGCCTTTGTACCTCAACTGGTAAGACTTTGGAACTGGAATATGCACTAGCCTCCCCCTGCCTGGCAAGTGGGAGAGGGAACAGGGGATGCTTTGCAGGGGTCCCACCACAGCAGATTGCAGCTCCTTCCCCACGCAGCAGCTTCAGACATGTCAAACGGCATGTTCCTGCAGGACACATTTATCCCTTCCTCAGCCAGTGCTGGGACACAGGCAGGCCGTGTCATGGAAAGAGGTGAGTCTTGCCAGGGGTGATAGATCCCAAAGCTACGGTCCAGCAGCTGCACAGCAGGTTAGCTACACGTTGCTTGCCCTGCCTCACTCCTCAGGGGTGGTAGGAAAGGACAGACGGTGTCGTGCCAGCATTGCTGCAGAGCTCTCAGATCAGGTATCTGCCACCTCTGAGCTCTGGCAGAGGACGCTGACTGTCTGTAAACAACCCAGAGCTGTAAACAAGTGCCAGCATTTGCATAGCATTGAGGTATGGACTTGACTCTTGCTGATTTTGTTTTTACACTGTTTTACTCATTTTAAGCTTCTGAATTTTTTAATGGCTACTGTTGATTCTAAAGTGTGCGTACCTTCTGTATCCCTTACGGTGTTGATGTCTACACTTTTCCGGTCTCTATTTTTTCCTATTATATTCTAGTAGAATAAAGTTTTTAATGAAAATTTGAAAACAAAAATTCCATGAAAGCACACTTCCTAACCACGTAATTGCATTTCTCAACCACAAAGATGTGTGTGATGCGTGGAAACTTTAAAGTAATATTCCCTGGAAATCTTGGGGTTTGGACTTACTTATGCAATATTATAAAACATTAAATATCACAAGTTCAATCTGAATGCAATTCTCCTCCAAAATCACTAGCCTTCATTTCTGTCCATACGTTATTTCCTTACGCAATGTTTTATGACCTATTTCTTGAAAATACATTGGGATATCAAGTTGTATTCCTAAATTATTTACCTGTGAATGTTCCTCTATTTTCAAGAAATATTCTTATTTCTAGTTTATTTTTCTCTGAAGAATCAGTAACATGAAAGCAAATTTAACTTGACCTTATTGGAAACAATACATTTTCATATCTATATCTACCTCTACACATATGCTGAGCCACAAACCCATCTCTAAATTCATTAACTTCTGCACCAGCAGTTCATTTGATCCAGAGAGGGACAGAGAGAAGATGAATCAGTCTGTGGGCTGTGAAGTGTTAACCAGTGACATCACTGCTAACAGCTGAGGACTGCTGTTAGCAGAATCAGCTGCTTCGAAATTGGTGTGCTTAAAAAGCCAGTTTACAGGCTGCCCCGTAGCTTTTTGGGAAGGTGAAGGGGGGAAGAAATAAGAGGTTTTATAGTGCTTCAGCTGCCTTTGATCCTGTGGTTTAGGGTGTGTTTGCTAAAGAAATCAATTTCTTTTGATTTAAAACAAAAAGTAGGGTTAAACTCATGCCTGATGTAACTCTTATGGAGTTACACTAGTGATTAATATTTTAGGGCAGTGGTGCAAGCTATTTTAGGTGCTGTGTTTTCTTTCAAGCACCTTTGAATGCATATATGAAATTCAAGGGTATCATAAACTAAACAATATTAGGAGTTGTAAATACAGTCTGTGAAAACAGCACAAGAATCTAGTAACACAAAAAAGGTGGTTTTGTCAGGATCAAATCTCCTGGAGTTCAGGACAGAAAGATGTCACCATTGCTGAGAAGGTCCTTTTTCATAAGGATAACAGGAAAAAAATTAGAAAAGGCACAGTAAAGGCACAGATGATGAGATGCCATTTTTACAACTCTGGAAAACATCCAGACCCTAAGTTGAGGAATATGTTGAGCTTTCCTTTCTGCATAGATGGACCCCTGTGAAGCGTAACCTACAACCTTGCTGCTTTGTGCACAGTGGATTTCTAAGGGGACTCTTTGGAAAGAGCATGAGATTATTTTTTGGACTCAAAGCAGTTGAATCACCTCCAGTTTGCGAGGTGTCTAAATGACGCATGGGGGAAGCACTCCTAAACTGGATGCTCTCTTGATATTAAAGAAATACCTTTCAAACAGTTCACCTTTCCTCTAGTACTAATCTTTTACCTCTCTGATACTAATTTTTTACCCCTCCAATATTCAGAGCAGCATGTCCTAGACACTATTGCTCTTTTTGCAAAGCTTTTTATCATATTTCCTTCAGGTTTAATAGGTGAAGCTGTTATAGGTTGTGTGATGCACTGCACCTGAAGGTTATTATAAAGCCAAATCACATCTTTTCTTATCTCCTTACAGTATCAGATGAGACAACCAAAATATTCCTCCTTCCATGAGTATTAAAAATGGGGTGTTTGGAGTTCTGATGGTATAACTTTTTAGAAACGCAATTTTGTAAAATGCATATAATTAGAACCAGCAGTATTCTTTTGGAAGAGAAATAAGTCTGGGTAGAGTTCTTTAGAAAAATCAATCTGCATTCACCAGCAATTCCAAAGAATTTTTTCAGTCTAGCAACTTTTTCAAGCAATAAATCATCATTACTTTATATTCCTTTACATAGAGAGATAACTTATACTCTGGCTGATCGACAACTTTCTTTTTCAGCCTTTGACATCAATTATCTATTATCTATTCTTCTGTCAATATCTGCTGTCTAAATCTCATGCAAAAGAATTACACCTTTACAGAGGAAAAAGTACCTTTACTAACTATCCAACATTTGAATGTCTACATTTATTCAACATTCCATAGAACTGGGCAAGTAATTTAATCAACACAAAGCCACCCGAAATTTGTTGGAGTTAATGAGTTTTTTCAAGTCAAAACTTGAATATCTTTACTATTCCCTCGGGAAACAGGGTCCCTGGGCAGGAACATTTCCAACGTGCATCTCCTCTCAGGCTGCTATGCAGGCAGGGGAAAACACTGGGATATGGATGTCCTCATGGACGTTGGATAGGTTGGGCAAAGGGAGAGTTGAGCATGCACAGCCTGCTGCCACAGCTGTACACAGCTCACCCTACGCACAGCCTGAGCAGCACTCGGATGTGCTGAGAGACCTCCAAATCTCACCAGGTTCAGACGCTCTTATTGCACCAGTTACCCTGAGCCGGACCAGAGGTTCAGCCTGTTCTTTGCTCTGGGCTTGCACGGACCATTAGAAATGGCAATAGGACAGTTGGACTCGATAATCTTAAAGGTCTCTTTCAACCAGATGATTCTATGACAGCCCAAGATGAGTTACTGTGTAGTGGATTTGCAGCTTCTGATTTCCAGAAGCAGATATGGTTCAACAAAATAATCAAGGAAAACCATTTCACTAACAGAAAAGCACGTGTACAAGCAAGGCGATCGTGTACTGAGCTGGAGTACATACACAGGCACATAATATGCATTTAAGAGGATCAACTAATTGCACCCCTTCCTAACCTTCCAAAGAGCTTCCCATTCTTTGGAATACTAGCAGCGTTGCGCAGTGGAAGAGGACACACATTTAAGGTAGAGATGAAGCTTGTGCCTCAACTCAAATTTTCTAACATCTTTTTTTCTGAAAGACTTTTCTGTAAAAAATTAACGCCTTTTTTGGTTGAAAAATTGAAGTAGTACCAATTTCTCTAGTCCACATGTCTTAAACATCCACAGACCTGGCTGAGATTCTTCAGGTGCTCAGCATCAGGTTTACTTCTGTTGGGGAAACAAAAAACTGCCAGCAAATTGTCAGTTAAAGCAGCCACCACTCCTCATGGTTTTTTCTTTAGGCTGACACTAGCTCAGGTCGGAGTGTCCCAGCTGTGTCACTGTGTGTTTTAAAGCATAACTCAATCATAATTTTCTTTAGTGACATTGTTTCCTTTCTATTTTCCAGCATTCTTATTTGAACACAGTGACGTGCTTCCATAAATCTGGAAGGACAGAAACTGGCAACTTGGATTTTGCGTAAATGTCTTATAAAATAACAAAGGAAAAGGTGAAAGTAATCAAATCCCAGGCACACACTACAGCAAATGTTCAAACAGGATATGTTAGGACTTCCTGGCAGCCATTTAAGGAAGGGCTGTTGTGATTTTTAGCAAGACAGGTCTATCCTTCAAAATTATTTTGGTTCTCAACAGGAACGTCCCAATGGCTGTGATGCAGACTGGGAGCTCCATTCTGCACTCTTGGTGACTTTGTCCTTCATGCAGCAGAGCAGGAAGGTGCTTCTGAGCTACTTTTCCATTGTGTTCTGCTGTAACCACTGAGTCCAAACAAAAAGCTGCCAAGGTGGAAACTGGTAAGAACGAGTTCGCCTGGGTGCTAGGCTTTTGTTACGTACCCTATCTGTAGCGGCTGGGGGCACTAAGCACTGTGCTGTGCATCCTCCTGCCAGGCATCCTGCCACTCCAAGACAACATGTGTTGTCAACTCTTCTGTCGCAAGGCCCACAGCAAGCTTTCACTGATGACCGGCCTCACATTCATATTAACCAACATCTTAAACTGGCCTGTTCTCTGTGTATGAGACATATATATATGAAGAGAAAATACCAAGTTTTCTAGAGAAGATCTATTCCTTGTCTACAGCATCTATGAGCTGGTGCCCTGGTCTTCTCTGAGTCCTTCAGGTGCTAATGAGTAAAAATATGAATAGATAATAGCTAAAGCTCAAATATTATCAGAATTGTAGCAAGTAACTACCTTCACAGTTCTTGCCAGAATTACTGGAAGAGCCTCCCTCCCCTCCAGCCTTTACAACATCCTGGCTTTGAGACAGGAAACCCCACTGACTGCTGTGCAAATATCCAGGGTCATGTTCTGCCTCCTGTATTTCTCATGGCAGGTTAGACCTTAAAGTCATGTTGCTGTCAAACATTCTGAAGTTTTCTGGAGACACTCGTTCCGCAGCTTTGGATAATTTTTAATATTGATTTTTGCAAAATTTAATACAGAATATTTACTAAGACAGTGTCATAATCTCTCTACTATTTTGTTTGATAGTACGTTCAGTTTAGAACGCACAATACGAGCATTTTCAAGCCTCAGTATGTTAGTTTGTTGTCTTTAGTCATCACAGCTCGAAATGGTCGGAAGAG
>NW_010407687.1:45034-45450 GCF_000710305.1 Buceros rhinoceros silvestris | reverse complement strand
GGAAGAGCCAATGCTGGACTGGCTTCTACTCCTTGTGCATTGCTCAGCTAAAAACTGAGATTCCGAGTGCGAATTAGCAGGAGGGTGGATTTCATCACAAATGCTGCAATCACAGAATACAGATGCAGACCATCGTATCCATCGCATCTGAGTGGTTTGCTTCTTAAAAACTGCTGGTAACCATGAACAGAAGAGCCCATCCTTGAGCCTGAACTCTGTCCTGTTTTCACAAAAGCAGCCAGATCCTGAGATGAATAGCTGGGACTTAAAGCTCTTTCAGAAAATGAAAAACCCTGTCAATTCTAATATTTGCTACCAGCTCAGGAAGAGCGCTCTGTAATATTTTTTCAGTGCTTTTAGCTTCCAGTCTTTCAAGGACGGTTTGTGTTTCACAAAGACAAAGGCGTTCTCTAAAA
>NW_010407687.1:39341-44904 GCF_000710305.1 Buceros rhinoceros silvestris | reverse complement strand
CCACAAAGCAAGCCAGTTTGTGGTTTAATGGGTGATGGCATCATTTCTTTCACATTTTTTCTTCTAAATATTGGCCTGACTGTAATACCCAAGTCAAGAAAAGGCAAAAATAATCTCAGACCCTGGGAATAAGATTAGTGGATGTTTACCTGTGAGTTTTCTTCTAAAGCATCATTGTTCAAAGGCAGATAAATAAAACCCCGTATGCTGTAGACATTGAGAGAGTATATGTATCTATACGCTATACAGAACTCTGCCATTAGCTAATAATAGCATTAACAGTTCAGAAGTAAAAAAAAAGAAGTCTCTAATACTTAGTCTTAGCAGCTGATAATGTAAAATAGGGTGGCATTTGGAAGCATAGGATGATGCCAGTCCCTGGGGAGAGAAAGGTGTTAACTTCTAATAGCTTTTCAGTAATAGCCAAGCATCTGCAGTCCCCCATAAAAAAGGGTTTTTAAAAATTAATAGAGCTGAATGTGCTTCACACTGAGGAGAATGCCAGATTAATAAGCGCATTAAGGACCGCTTTGGATTGGAAATAATTATGGAAGATGACAAGGAGCAGAGGTGGCATTGGTGGTGCTTTCAGGAATGCATTTTAAAAAGCAGTTTAAAGAGCCTTCAGATGTTGGTATTATCCTGCGTGACCAAATTAAGAGCAAATGAGAAAAGTTTATCTGGCATTTTGGAGTATTGAAAGGGCTTAGTGTTATAAATTATACAGTATGAGGATAGGCAGTGGTGAGTAAATTCATGTTAAACATTATTGGCAGTTTAAATAGCGACTGCTTTATAAAGCACTAAATATTTTAATTTGGAAGTAAAAGTATATTCGCTCCCCTTCCAAAAAAATCATGTTTGACTTATTTATTTGCCAGCACGATCATTAGACATTTTCTCGGTGATGAATTGGTGCATATTGTTCCCAACAGGCTGTTGTAAATGTAGAATAATAGAGATGGGTTATAGCTTTAGAATTGATTTAGAGCTTTCCTGATGAAAAAGTTGAAAGCCACAATGACATCTCAATCTCTAGCTGCGGGCTAGGCTGCACACATTCAAGGCTGTTTCCATACCGGTCTAGTGTTTATCAATGTTTAATCGCCTTGTTTCAGCTCCCTTTTTACTGCTTGCTCTTTCAGCCCTTACAGGACAGAGATCTTCACACCATGCTACTCGATGTTATTGATACAAACCAAGTCAGGCTTGGTGTTTTGATGATGTTAATAAGAACCAAACTGAGTTTGGTTTCTTGATGATGTTAATACAAACCAAGGCTTCCAAGTTTTAATGCCTGTATGACTCTCTGACACAGCAAGGGCTTTGTGCGTACGTTAGAGCTGTTGCAGTCCTATCTGATGGGTGGTGAGTACAAAGACTGCTATCCACAAACCTCACTAGGCAGGACACAGTGCTTCCATAGCAAATAAAACAACAACAAAGTGCTATTTCATCCCTGTGTAATGATCAGTTTCCCTAAACACCAAAATATTAAAGAAAAAAAAAAGAAAAGCTTTTACATTCAGACGATAGTCTGTGCAGACTTCCAAATTGGTTTTAAGGCTTTGTCCTTAGTCTAAACGTGTTGCTTTTTTCTTTTACCCGATTAAGTATTTGCAAGAAGTTACAAAAAAAGAATGCCACTAATATCCAATTTTCTAATAACTACTTGCAGAAAAGGCAAAACTAATATTGAAATACCTTCTAGGTGAGTGATACTTGTGAAAAGGCAAACCCCACAATTATAGGAGCATCTTCCATTAAACAGTTCTAAGTACCATATATGCAACATGCTGGAGACTCATTATTTCAAATCCAACTTCTCAAAGATTTATTTTTCTTTTGAAACAATTTCTGACAGCTTTTGATCTTCTAAACTGAAAAAAATCAAAGAAATCTGTTTCTCTGGCATATTAATAGCAAAGGAATTTCTGGATGCTGCAAAGTAGGAACTGAATATAATAGCATCTCAGTTTTATTCATCTTCAAAGAAAACCAAATATATTTTTGAGACTAAAAAAATAGGATACCCTACAGATTTTGAAGGGATGGGATAAACCTCTTTTCACAAGAAAAGATGACAAGAAATTCATCTTGAAGGACGCTCACTATGCCTCTGTCCATTTAATACATTTACAAGCCAGCTGCCATGAGTTAATCTGGCTTTTACATCTGAAGCGAAATTATTTTATAATTTGGAACTCATATGCCTAAGAGATTTTTTTCTTTTTCCCAGATTCTTTGGATATTGTAGATCAGCCTGCCAACAGATGTGGCACGAGTGTACACTGTTGCCTAAAATTTCTTCAAGTGGTTCATTAAAAATCCTTTTGTGGAAGTTAGATATAGGAATCTTAAAATCTTGCATTCATGCCTTCATCACTCCAACTCTTTGCAGGTGTAAAAATAAAATAATAACAATTGATTAGGCAGTTACCAGGATGTGTGTGCTGTGTGTGCACATGTATATCTATATTACTACAAGAAAACTAATATACATTCTAGACCTTAAAGAAAGAAAGAATTTAAAATCAACATTCTAAAAAGATTCATAGATTTTGGTAATCTTGTAGATTTTTTTTTGTACAGCTGACTGGTCAAAATATTATCTTTCCTTAATACCATTTTGCTAGCTGAGCAGGTCCGAAACATCACACACAGTCATGAGCTTAGCTATGGCTGCCACAGGAAGCTGCAATCCTGCGAGCGTTGTGTGACTTACAGTGCCAAGCTTGCCAAGAGGAGGTCAAAGCGATATCTCAAAGAAATGGCTGGCCATTAAAAATCAGTAGAGCATGCTCGTTCCCAGAGATAAATTATACCCCCCAAAAAAAGATAATGTAGACTGTAGACAGTGGAGGGAAGTTAGACAATGCGATGTGGTAGGGCTGAAAAACTCTTGCTATGGAAACTGCTTGATTACATGTCCCAGGTAACGTAATGAAAATCCTAACATGTGTATGTATGTCATTAGCAACCCAAAAAGAATGATATAAGGAAGTATGCCCATCAACGTGCATGAAACAAGCTGTAAAACCTGCAGCCACCCTGACAGTCCGGAAGATTTTATGTGTATTAACAAATGAACGGGATATCTTCCTATGTGTGTTAGAGGCAATTCACTGATGGCATAAATATCTCCTTTCAAAACACCTTGGTTTTATATGTATAAAGAAAAGGCTGATAGTTTTGATTTTACCTTAACTAACAGAAAGAAACAGACCTTGATGGAAACGCTTAGTTAGCACAAATTGCCATCGTTTGGTTATCTATGGTAAATTATGCCCGGTAAGATTCAAAGGATTCCAAAGATGTCAGTGCTCTCTGCTTGATTAGGCTTGGAGTCACAGTCTGTCATAGTAAAATGGTGACATTTGAAAGGCCATGTTTTAGGAGAAAATAAAAAAATTTAAAGACATTTTAAAAATCACATTTAGAAGGAATAATAAAACTACTAACATTTGACTCTGCATGAAATACAGATTTCAAATTCACACAAATCACTACCAGTTACACATTCTTATGTCTTATTTTTCCCTAGAAAGTTTCTTTCTAAACGTCATTGTTACAAAATCGCCTCGGTATCTTATGGCAGCTGCCTGTACCACACTATAACCATTAATACAGAACAGTTCTAACGCTTGTTTGCTGAGTTTCATTCTAGAAAGAAATGTAACTTCTTATAAACTCTGAAGCAAATAAACATGGGATGGTGTAAGAACATTGCTACCTTCAATCCAAAGATCGGAGGTGCTGGAATTTATGTCGGAAAGTAAAGAAAAATTATAGAAATTCATAGGGAAATATATACCAGCCACGTTTGTTGTAGAATAACTTTAAACTTCTGTTAATCACCCAGCGTGATTAAAATAAGGAGGAACTAGAGTGTCAAGTCTTGACCTAGATACAGATGCTTTGAAATATTCCAAAGCTACAGTTTTTGTCAGGCAGCTGCAGAAAATAGAATTCAACTTTTCTCTGAGTTTAGGGTCGGGATTTCAGTTTCAAGCTTCTGACATCATCACAAAACACCGCTCTGTGTAGGATGAGTAGCAAGCATTGCTAAATAAATAAGTTCCTTGAAAGTTCACATTGTTTTAAAGCTATAAAATGCCTCCAAAAACTGGTTTAAATAAATAAATACCCAAAAGTGAGATCTAGTCTACCAAGAGTTTGAATATGGACTGCAGCTAGATTTTTGGTAGATACCTCAGCAACAAGCTATTCTCGCAATAGTCTTCATTTTCTAGTTCATCTGAAGAATTATTCTTTGTACTGACACAGTTTATTAACTGGAATTCGAGGATTAGAAGAATGTTGCAGTGAAGATCCTCTACAAATCAACAACGCTTTAAAAATGCAGCAGCCGATTATGAAGTCTAGAAAGTCATTATATGATGTCTGCTTTTTATAAAAAGCCAGGAAAGTTGGAGATTTATGGACTACTACAGCTCACCTCATATCAGGAAAAACTGGTAAATAACCTGCTTTGAAGTGGAATAAATCAGCAGCTGTATACCTGCAATCTGTGGTGAACCAGCAAACTTTGACAAGGTATAGAAACTCAATCAAAATAATTTCACACAAATATTTGTAAACACTAACACAAAGAATCCAGTTTCCTTGAAATTAATTTATGTGTAAATTCTTTGGAGCAGAACTCTCTGCTCTTCTGCCTTCAAATAATGACTAAAATGTGATTTTTATTTGGTTTGCAGTCATAACCACAGTGTTAAAAAGAATAAAAAATTTCAAAAGTCCTGTAATAATATTTTATAAAAGCATTAGCAAATGTGGCACCCAATTCAAGGTATATATATCCCAATCAAAAATAAGCATCTCCACATTTCCAGTGTGTTTGATTGTAAGGTGTACCTTAAAGCCTATTCTTGACATAAAGGGAAATAAGGAGGTAGTACTAGTTATTGTGACATTTCAAATAACTGGCCAAAAATTTGACTGTTGTTAGTCCACAGCTATTGTTCAGAATTAGAGAGGTTAAAAATGAGTGTCCTAACCTTTCAAGTCATAACAGCTTTAGACACTGGCTTCAAAAGAAGACAGACAGTTGTTCTTTTCATATAATAATTCAGATTATTAACTCTAAACTATACAGAAATTTTAGAGGTTTTTAACTCTATTCGAGAAATCAAATGTTCTTGTAAAATCGTTGTTCACAACTCTGAAAACCTCTATACCACCTAAAATATGTTGAAAGACAATCGAATGTATTCTCTTTAACAATCATATAGAAGCAATTAGACAAGAAAGAGGGAGAAAAATAATGAAGTTATGTCCGTGACTACTTAATCTCTTCAGATTTGTAGTTGTACATCAGTAATACCTGTATTTAGGATATGAAAAAGTTCACTCACTGAATAAACTTCAGTTTAGACTTCAAAATCTACGGTGCTAGAAGTTTTGTCCTAATATTCCACAAAAGCACTTTGTGTGGTTTTGCTTTATATAGAGTGTAGAATAGTATTCATAGTATTTTCAAAAGACATTTTTAAAAAAAAGAAAAGCAGCTTTTCTCGTCTTTTTTTTTTTTTTTTTTTTT